>NC_091950.1:281798012-281985512 GCF_031021105.1 Erythrolamprus reginae
TTGAACTACCCCCCAAAATCCCCTTCAAAACTATCCCAAACAATAGTCTGTCACAGATCCATAAGTTTTCTAGCTTAGTTCCATAGATGTTCCTTCCTGAATGTGAAACAAACAAAAATGTCTCTAGTCAAAACAAATAGAACCACAAACCGATCAATTGCACATACTACAAGCTAAGTGTGCCTTAAAACACCACAACAGTCCACAAGTTTGTTTTTGTCAAACCGATACACGTTTTATGAACAACACTCTGTCCCCCACTAAAATCAGGCAGAAAGAGTTAGCTGTGCGATTGTCACTTAACATTATCCTGCCAGGGTTAGTCAGTAGTTTTTTTCCTCCCAGACTGTTTGGCTTTGTCTTTCAGCAAAATAAGACATGGAAAACAAGAGATTCCGCCTATAAAGGCTGCTTATAATTCCTCAGTAATTGCACAGCCCTATTGTGTTATGTGAAACAGGACTGCATACGCGAGAGAGCGCTCCTACAGGCCTAGTTGGCTCACACAAGCGCGCGCTCTCATTCTCGCCCTCTCTCGCTCGCTCCTCCCCTCCCGCCTCCTGCTCTCCCTGCACAACATCCATGACGTACCTTTATTTCTAGCATAGTGACTCTACGGCTCTCGCATTAGTAGGATTATTATTATTTACCCTAACTGCAGGACCCCAGACAGATGACTTCGGAGACAACACCTGCTCGACTTTACACAAAAAAACACAAACTCGCCTGTTCTCGGGCAGGGGAAAAAAAGCAGGAGTTTTAAAAATGTTTTTTTTTTAAGTTGCTAAAAAAAAATTTGCGGGAAATTCAATTTTTTAAAGGGCTGCTTGCAAACTTTCCCTAGCACATCCACACCGCCTTGGTCGCTTCTCTTACTAGGCTCTCATAGCTCCTGGGATGCTCCTTTCCAGTCCAGTCCGTCCGCTTCGGCAGCAGCTGGAGAGGGGAAAAGACACCGCCGGTCACTAAAAGACACCCCCTTCCTTGCCCCCCCGCCCAGAAAACAGCCCCCGGAGTGCCTTCCCGCCCCCCCGGCGAGGGGGGGAGGAGGCGAGGCCGCCGCAGCCGCTAGCACTCCAGCAAGCGGGCGGGCAAGGGAAGAAGCGCTGGGAAGGCGCCGCGTTACTTACCTCCTTCTCGGCGACTTCTCGGATCAGGACCTGGAGGACCAACAAAAAAGGGGGAAACAGGGTCAGAGGCAGCGCGAGGGAAAGTAGCCATATTTCCAGGCCCGGCCCCGGCGGCGGTCCTTACCTGCGCGGCTTGCTGGCAGGGTCCGTCCTCGAGAAAGCGAGCGATGAGGAAATAGAGCTCTGCAGAGGGGAGGGGGAGAAAGGGGGGGCACACACACACACACACCGTGAAAACAAGGGCGAGGCCTGTTAGGGCGGCAGTCCCGGCCCGGCACCCACTTACTTACCCGCTCGCAGCTCCGCCGAGTGCCTGCCGCCGCCGCTGCTGGAGCCGCCGTCCCCGGACATGGCGAGCGGAGGAGCTCGGCTCGCTCAGGCCGAGCTCCTCGGCGATGTGGGGCCCTGCAGCTGAAAAGCACGCTCCCCCAGTGGCTGTCACGGTTTCTTCAGCGGCAACGAGAGTCGGAGCTCCACCATTCGAGCCCCGGTAGGAGGAGGAGGAAACAACAACTCGCAGCAAAACCCGCCGCCGCCGCTGCTGCTGCTCCTGACCGTTTGCCTCAGCGCCAGCGAGCGCGATCCTTCCGCCGCGACAAAGAGTCCCGGCCCCCCTCCCTCAGGGCGCGCACACCCCCTTGGCCCGCGCACCCCTGTCCCGCCTCGCCTTCGACCTCCCGACAACCCTCCGAGGGCTCGGATGCCGGTCCTCGGCGTGCTGAGGGGCTGGGCGGAACGGACTCGCGCGCCGGCTCCACAGCGGAGGGAAGAAGGAAGATGTCGGAGCAGCAGCAGAGGCGGGGTGGAGGGTGGGCGGGTAAAAGCTCGCTCGGCAGAAAGGCGCTTTCTCTGTGAAGAGCTGGGAGGCCTCGGCGGAGGGATACCTCGCGCGAGAGGGGAGGGGGAAGAGGCCCGTTGGCGGCGGTGGTGGCGCTGGAAGTTGCTTAGTTTCAATGTAGCCGAAATAGGAACCAAATGAGGCAAAAATGCCCCCAGGGACCGTAGGCCTCACTGGGTGAGGCGGGCATGAGGAGCTCCACTTAGCCCTCGTTATCAGGGCCTTTTGGAAAGAGGGAGGGAGGAAGGTTGAGCAGAGTCGTGCCAGGCTCTCTTTGCTTTCATGGCCCTCCTTGCCGCCTTTATATGGTACAGATTTCCATCTCTGCTTGTAAGTTACCATGTCGTGTATAAATATATACATATATATCCAAACAGTTATATGTATATATTCCTGTGTGAATGTTCCTCAGTATGAGTGGGAGAATCGGGGTGAGTGACGAATAAAATGTCTCGTTTTGCTAAGCGTTTTCCAGTAAATTGTCCTTTGTTGTTGTTGTTGTTCTCCTCTCTGGTTGAGATGATGAATAAAATATCCTGTTTATCAATTGTCCTTAATTTTAGCCTCAGTATTCTTCCTTGGTCGCTGCCAGTTTTAGTAATGGGAGATGGTGGGGGCTTCCCCCCCCCATTTTGTCGGAACAATACAATTTTATGAAAATGAATACAGTGAGAAGGATGGAATGAGATGGATAGGTATGGTCACATTTGAGGAGGTGAGGTAATTTACAGCTGGATCAATAACAAACAGAAAGCGTTAGGCAAGCTTAATAGTCACATTTGCTTTTTGTCTTTCATGCTGCATATAGGCAATGAATAGACTTAATCTGCCAAAACGACCCGTTTTGTTTCATTGTGAAGAGCAGATTTTTTTTATGTTCTGCCAAAGGCATACCGGTACCTATTGATTGTGTAAAGAATCTATGACTGGAGACTGAAAATAAGATTTTTGTGTGTATATATTCTGCCTCCAATAAGATGTAAACCATTGGAATAATGGGTTGCATTAGTTATAGGCCAATGACAGTCACATTTTGGTTAAGTGAATACTTAACAGTAAACTAAGTTAAAATGTTCTTTTTTGTTACTTGAAAACTGTTTAACTATATAGCATTTAATTAATAACCAGTTATAGTATTGCAGTCTGCTTGTGATGATTAAAGTTATAGATCAAGTTACTCAGAACTGAGCCCGCAAAGGGTAACAGTTACTACATAAATGCTTGTTTTGTTGCTTTAAGAGGAATTCTAGCAATAATGTTTCAGCTTCATTTTATACTAGAAAATATATACAGGAAAATTAGGGTAAATAAACTATTGAATGTAGCTAGTTGAACACAATTTAGATTACATCTGGGGGGAAAGAAACATTGCATTCGTGGTACTTTGATTAAAATTATAATATAAACTAAAGTTACATGTATTTCAAATGGTACTTATGTAACATTTTAACTAGTTTTTGATACTATAATAAACCTATTATATCAATCATTTTTGTACTACAGTTTTATGGATTCTATTTGATTCTAGGTTCTAATATTTGTCTATAATATTCAATTGAATACAAATGTTACTTCCATTGCTCTTTTCCATAAAGATTTACTTTTAATAAAGTATTCTGTAACTATTTATGATACAGAATATAAAAAGCAATTCTCAAAAATTGTGGATAGATTTAGAAAATGTTCATAACTGCTTTTTTAATTGCTTATGGATGCAAAATAAGCTATATGTTAGATTGAGGGTATGTTTCATTTAATATGGAAATATTTAATTTTTTGCTCTGAAATTACTATTTTAATATTGCGTGTTGCATAATAAATTTGAATTCATATTGCATAATCTTAATTTATATACAAAAATAATTCTGTATCAAAAATACTAATCATATAAGTAAAGAGTTACAAACAAGGGTTGTGAACTTTTATTCTTTATTATTCTTATATGCAAACTATTTTTTTTTCCATGGATGGTTAGGTATTCTTTTGGTATTACTGTATAACAAATTGAAATTACTGGTGATACCATTCAGTTCTGAAATTATAAATATATTCTATTCAGTTTTCAATATAATTTAGTAGTTTAAAGTACTTAATCTCTGTAAGATTTTCCAGGTTTCCTTGCAAAGTATTGCTTTTGAATTTTATTTCTATCGTTCTTGTTTTAGTTGTACTGTTCATTGTGATGAGATGATTCTTTGTGAGCCAATTCTGTTATAAATGAGCCTTGCTTTATATGAGAACATTGTCTCTTTTAAATTAAAATGGCTGCTCAAAATATAATGTTATAGTTGTGATTTTACAATTTTCTACAGAATCATATTGTATTTGTGAGAATCTATTATTCATTTTGTTTTAACTTTGCTAAATATGAGCATCTCATTTTTGGGATCATTAATGTGCTCAAGAAATTTATCATCTCCCATCCATGATAGTACTGCTAGAGGATAACAGCTTACTTTATAAAGAAAATGACTTATTTTTAGTAAGAAATTAGAAATATTAATCCTAAAATAACATTCACCATTATTTATATCTCCTAATTATTCATGGTGAATAATTGATTTCTGTAGGATATTTTCTGAATATTAAGATAAAGTTAATGAATGAACTTGTATTCACTTAATTAGGACAATTATTTGAATTATTGTTAATACCTGATCTGTTATACAAAACATATTATCTAAACTATAGCACATTATCTATATATATATTTAATCATGTGATAGTTCTGTAGGGCCACATATACGAATTAATGTTGATTTAAATACTTTGTCTATTGTAGAAATACTGCTGAAAATTAGGGATTTATGCAATTTTGCATTGCATGATTTGCTTTCCAGTGCAGAAGTAATTATATCACAGCTTTTATGGCTTGCTTTGTAATAAGGAACTTGTGGCACCTAATTTACTTGGATTTGCTTTACAAATATGAATAGGATATTAGCAATGGAGTATTAAATATATTGGATAAAAAGCCTTTTTGTGAAGGGAAGAACTTTGATAGTTAGCAAAATGAAGAGATACATTTGTTGCCAATTCCACCTCTTTCTCCAACATTTTTGCACTATATCCCATGCTATTTTAGAAAATGTCTTAACTTTCTCTACCAGATGTTTGCCTAGTCCAGAGAGAATCAATTATGCTTCCCTGTTCTGTGTGTAGCAACTGCTTGTCCTTTTCAATTCAGCCTCTAGGACATTTGATTTAATCTAGAGAAATTACTGTAGTTAAAAGTTGCAAATGGCTGTACAGTATATACTTTAAGTACAAGACTTGAACTGTCAAAATCACTTCTAATAGTTCTGATCATTTTTCTTGGAAAATATTTCTACCTAATTATGAACTTTCGTAAATAAAATTGATATTTGGGGGATACCGTTTTTGTAAAATATATTTGATATTACAATAAATGATATATATAATGTGAAATATTGATATATACCACTAAATATAATTACAAAATTATTTCAGATATGCTATCAGTGCATTAAAATACATTTCATGAAAGAATCCTTTACAAAACTGTGAAATAAAGATTCTTGCTATAAATGCTTAAAAATTGCATGAAATATTTTTTTCCAAAAAAATTGTCTTTTATCTGAAACGAATTACATTTTTTAATTTCTACATTTTATAATGAAGAACAAGTGATAGTCAATCTTCAAAGTTCAAACTGTTGTTAGTTATTAAAACAACCAAAGTAAGGATACGTGGAAGTATTATATTAGACATAAATGACTTTATTTTCAGAAAAGAAATTAAGTAATCAGATATACCAATTAGCTTTTCTTTTCTCTATTTTCTTTTATTTTTTCTCTTTACAAGGTAATTTATTTGAATGTAATATGTAGACCAGGTGAACTGCATTTTACAGTTTGATGTATCTGTGAAAAGAGTGATTATGATTCATGCTATTTTTTGCCTCTTACAGTTACCTACCATATTTCACTGTGGTTACCAAAAGGCAGAAGCAACAAAAACTTCGTGACAATTTAAGAAATAGCAGTGTATTATAGCCTACAGTAAACCAATATGTATTGATAAAGACTTAAGTGTATAATAAAATGTTCCTGATGTTTCCTGGTTCAGCATGCTTTTAAAATCAAGACTTTTTTGAGAAGAGGGGAGTTTTCTTTACTAACACAAGATTCTGAGGGGAACTCCAAATTAAAACTTAGTTTCAATAATAGTCATAAAATTTACTCAGCAATACAAATGTAAAAACTGGGTAATTTTATTTATTTGTTTATTATGTAATTCTATTAAGTTTTCTCTGGGCAAATGAAATTGTACACTTCTTTCCAATAAATACAATGAACAAAACAAGTGAAATGTATCTAGTTCTTAGCTTGTAAGACATAAGTAAATAAGCCATAGAACATCATTTGAAAATGTATTGCATAACTTTTGAGATATTGAGAATCACTTTGGAATCATTTTTAAAATATTCCAATGTGTCCAGAAAGCATTTTCAAAAAACCTAGTCTTTGTCCAAGATGTAAATTCAAAACTTATTTACCTTTCACATAAGGATGATAATTTTAAATATTTTAAAATAATTGTCACATTTATGTAGCTTAAATGTTAAATCTTTCAGCCTTTTTCAACCTTTTAAGTGATTGGCCAAATGGTCTGCCCCATAATAAAATAATTTAACTGCAATATCATGTAACAGAACATTAATATATTTTATGCTGCCATTACTATTGCATGCCATTAGCAAATAACAGTAGTTATGCACTATTATGATTTAAATTTATTCATGATACAATCTGTTTATTGCTTCAACTTCTGTGATTTCTTTCAGCACCATAAATTGTCTATATTAAGTCAGAATTTCTTCATTATGAATTTTGGTTAACATGTACAGACTGAAGCATCCGAGCTAATATACAAGTAGAGGTAATAAGCAGGAGGAAACAATCATTATAAACCTTTATTAATTTAGGAAGAATTAACTATCTGATCTACCTTTCAAGTATGTTTTATTCCTTCATTCTGTAAAGGGTTAGACTTTCTACATAAAGATTGGAAGAGATAATTATAGTGTATAGAACAGAGATAGTCATTTTCAAATAGAACTTGCCAGTGACCTTTTTGTGAAATGTACACTATATTCCAGAAAGGTGAGGGCCAGACAATCATTGCCTTAAATGTAATTAATATGATTGTTTCATTGTGTTTAAAATATTTCTAGTACATTTGAAATTGTCTTCCTGTGGTAACTCTGGGAGAAAGGTAAATCAACATCCAAAACTGGAAGACCCCCCCAGAATGGGCACTATTGGGACTATAAGATCCTAAGACTCTTAATAGTATTAATTTCTTCAAAAAATAAAGATAATAAACATTGGTGGTTCACTTATCTGATTCTGGATTAAATTTCAACCTTCAAATGCTAAGATTTAGGGTTTAATTGTATGCCGCCACGAGTCTACGGAGAGGGGCGGCATACAAATCTAATAAATAAATAAATCTTTTTTTCATCTTGAACTGTTTTGTTGTTTTTTAAATTTTACCTATAAACTACATAGAGTTGAGGAGATGGCCCAAAAATTGAAATAATAAATGTAGCATTTTCTATAGACATAGTGAGGTGTTCCTTGAGAAAAAATGTTTCCAAAGTTTTGCATACTTAGGAGATGCTTATAAGCCTGAATAGAAAAATGTTTTTTGCAGATTTCACCATCAAATTATATACCAACCATCACATTTCAAGACCAATCAAGTGTTTGAAGAAGCCTGATTTTCCTTAGTAACATTAGTGTAATCAAATAATTACTCTATTTTGTGTTATTCCAAATTAACCAAATTAAAGTTTGCGTGTGTGATGTGTGTGTGTATTATAAATTGATTCTAGCTAGCCAAACTTCTTAGAAGTCACCTCATTCTAAAATATATGCAAGAAGTCTTAAGGTCCATTTTAATTGTTAGAATTCATTAAAACACTAAAAGAGTATGAAGCTTATATTATGTTTGTTAAATAAAATTTAAAATAAGTGTACATATCAAAAATAAACCTTATAGCAAGAGTACTTTATTATAAGATTTACAAAATATTTGTAGAAAAAATTGCTATTGGCTCTATTGTGTACATTTGCTGTCTTTGGAGATTTAACTCAAATAGCCATTGTGAAATCAATTATATATGCGGTTATATACCCATTAAAGCTTGTTAGACCATCATCTGACCTCTAAATATTTTTAAAATGTTTATTTATATATCTTTAAAGTTCCCTGGAATATTGAAAGAATTCTGAGAACATTTAGTTTGATCTCAATGATGACTTGTTCTAATAATCATTTTAGTATTTTTATTTTATACATATTGTGTAATGGACATACTAAACTAAACTGTTTCTATAAGACTCTGCATTTAATATTTAGTGTCTGTTACAGGTTAAATATTAGAGATAAATTTTCAGTGCAATAATTTGTAAAACTAGTGATATATTTCACATATGAACAAAATACAGTAATTATGTCTTATCCATGTTGGCCACTTCAAACATAGTATTTTAAATGTGTGTTCATAATCAATATGCTAAGATTGTACTTGTCTTAACAACACGTCCATGCACTAATAAGAAGGAGCAGCCTCTCAACTGCTCCTTTATCTATACTGGAAGCTTCCTTAATAGTCTTAATTGCTGCATTTATATTCAAAGCTTGTTTCTTCACTTGTTCAGTGTATTTACATAAAGGTACTAATAACACAGAATATCTGTATTATGCAACTGCAAATGTGTAGCTTTAAAATTGTAATCTGTTGCCTCTGCCTCTTTTATTGGATTTCAGTTGTATTTTTCATCTAAAAAGTGAAGCATTTTTACCTATGTATAAATTTATTCTTTGTAGATCTAACTTCCATGAGGACTTCACCTCCTACAATTGGAATTCCATTACTCTCCCTGTGTGCATCAAGAAATTCCCCAACTTTTCAGTGCATACTTCAAAGTATATGAAAACAAAAATCAATTCTATTTATTTACAATATTTTATTTTTTGGAGTTCATGTTACCAAACACCCACACATCTTTTGCCGACTTACCTTTTAAAAGCGTGAAACAATATAAACAACATACTGTAGATTATCAGGGGAGGAACAAAAAGCAAACCCAAGCTATTGTGGGGGTGGGGGAAACCAATAGAGGCTCCATAACTATCATAGCTGAGGCCTGAGGTAAAACCATGTTTCCAAAGATTTTCAAAATGTTTGCAGACTGGGACTCTCATAGTACAGAAAAGGTGTACTGTTAGAGTCTGATAGGAGACATTGGTGGAAGGAATCTGGAATGCATCCACTCTGCCTAATCTTATGTGTAGGAAGAAATTAATGAAAATGGAAAGTCCCTCAAATAACAGGCCTTATGCCATGAAGGGCTCTGTAAGTGATATCCAAAAACCTTGAAATGCACCTGGAAACAAAATGGTAACTAGCTTATTTTATAAAGCAGTGCTGCCTCATGGACGTATTGTGGCATGTCATTATGTTTTTGCTGTATTGACAGCCATTTTTTAAAAGTATTGAGAGTTTTTTTCTGTTAAAAACAACATATAAAAAGACATACAAAAACACATAAAATAGGTAACAGCTTTTACAGGTTTTTTGTCATATTTCCACATATATTTACATCTATTCATTCCACTTTAATTACAAATGAATCTAGTTTTCATAGGAAAAGAAAGTAAAAAGATTTACAATTCTTTCAGAGATGACTCTCATTCTATAACCAAATTTGAATTTACTTATGTTTGTTTTAAGCATCATTTATTTAGTCTTCGGAGAGGGGCGGCATACAAATCTAATAAATTATTATTATTATTATTATTATTATTATTATTATTATTATTATTCCATGATTCATAAAATTCTGTATCTTCCTTCTCATGTATCTTCATTGTCAGTTTACGCATCTTGGAACATTCCAATTTTTTTTCTAATAACTATAGATGATGTTAGGATAGTATTGGATTTCCAACTCTGAGTGTAAGCAATTCTGGCAGCTGTGGTTATGTGAAGTATTATATAATGATCCTCTTTTTAAAACTTTCCTCTGAAAATTTCCAGTAAAAAACCACTGGTTTCAAATCTATCCTCTGTTGTGTGATTTCTTCCAACTAATTTCTTATTTTATTCCAGATTTTGATTTTAGGACATGTCCACCAGAGATGATAATAAGTCCCTTGCTCCTTATGCTTCCAACAGTTTGAAGACACCTTCAAATCTTTGTCAATCATGCCAACGATAAAACATTTTGTAAATATTTTCCTTATATGATGCTGCTAATGTCAGTTTGTAGTTTACCTCCAAAATTTTGTTCCATTCTGCCATATGGATTGCATATCCAAAATTTTGTGCCCATGCCATCATTGTTCCCTTAACCACATCTTCCTCCAATTTGAATTGTAATTGAAAGTTACATAATTTCGTTATCATTTTTTCTAATAATAAAATTTTATCTAATCCTTGTTCTTTTTGGAGTCCAAATTCTGTTACATCATTGTCCCTCATAATGGCTATAGCGTACAGGAATGGGTTAAATCCATCTGCTCTCTGATTGGACTGAGTCTGTCAAAGCATGTTTAGATACCGCAGTTGTTGATATGCTTGACAGCTTTTTCATTCAGTTGCTCAGCCACTCCATTCCTCCCAAACTGGGTGGATATTGGTTGCTATATTCCATTTTTTCTTACTATTAATCCCTCTTGTATCAGCATGTCTTAGTAACATAAGAGACCATTGGTAGCTTTAGAATTTCAGTTGCTGCTGAGCCATAGCTCAAACTGCTTCTGGCAGCGGTAACTTAATTGTCAGAGAAAGATTGCTTTAAATTGTGGCTTGCTGCTTGATGAGCCTACAGTGTTAGGAAACCGCGTGTGGGGTGAGAAATTATCAGTCCCCTGGATCAGGGCTCCAATCCAGACTGCCTGCTGACCAGCTCTTAGCCCCATTGATCGGTGGACGTGGTGAGCATTTTTGGTGGGTAAGCAGTTATCCACATAACAACGTCAAGAAAGTCAGGACTTCAATTTCTGCTGCAAGGCTTATAGAATACAGTAGATCACAAGAATTGGCAATAGTGCAGAGAGTGGATCTCTCCACCGCCTCTCATCACACTGGGTTGGTGATAGACACATTTCAATGGTTGCATCCACCATTTAGCCGCCCTGAGTTTTCAGAGAGGGGCAGTATACAAATCTAATAAGTTATCATCATCATTATCATCATTATTTGGCAAGCAGCCTTTTCCCACAGCGGTGGCCATTTTGTGTGCACAGATCAACAGAGTGCTGCTTGTAACAATACTGCCAGCTTGTTGCCTCAAAGGACACATATTCTGTAACCATTGGAGGTGCAATTACCGTTCTTCACTTAGTGTCAGCTTGCATATAAGCTGCAGACCATTGCCCAGTGGAGTATTGGCTCCCGTAGGTTGACAGCTTGCCACGCCCCATCAAGACATGGCTCTTTGAATGGCTAGGCCACACCCCACAAAGATATGACCATACAGTGCCATGCCCCACCAGGGCACAGCTATGCAATTTGAATTACTATTTCACCTGCTGCCACACCCCACCAAGGTACAGCTCAGCTCCAGTGTCAACTCTGAACTCTATTATTCCCAGCTCCAATTATCAACCTTGAGGCCCAGGAGCAAGTTTCTTTACTCTCACTGAAACTGCCCCACCTCCTATAAGCCAGAGGGGCACTGAGCCACAGGCCACCTTCACCCCTATTGCCGCTGGCCTCAGGCCCCAGGATGATCCCAGGAAGGTCATGCCAGACTATATGAAAGCAATTGTGGCAGAGGCAATCTGTCAGGGCATCACGGAAGGTCTCCAACAGTCCAGATAGCAAAGCCACCCGCATGCAAGGTGGCACTATCAGAGGTTATCTGCAGTATGTGCCTGCAGAAGGTGAGAATTTTTATCTGGACCAGGCTTCTGACCCCTCTGACAGAGACAGCAGGAGGTGGAAACCTGGAGTTGGAACTGTCTGTGGATTAAGACAACCCTTTGGAACAACCTTCGTTCACCAACCTTTTTCGTATTCATCCACTTGGGCACTTACTACACAAGGCCAAGATAGCAACAGGTCTTGCACCAAAAACCTCTGACACAGATCAACCGTCAAAACCAGACCTAACAAACCATTTGTTCTTGGACTGCATTTCTGAAGTGGAAACACTCAAACTATTTGTGGATATTATTTCCAGACAGTGGTCATCCCCAGGAACAGGACTCGACCCCTTGTCATCTGAAAAAAGATTGTACAATGACTTGGTGAAGACTTGGTGAAGACCCTGCAGGTCCCTGCTGTGGATGCGCTGGTTGCAGCATTGCCTACTTCATCCAATCTGCCCGGAGATTCGGCAGAATCATTACACTCTGAAGACTGTAGATCTGAGCAGTCTCTTTAACAGACCCACCAGGCGGCTGCATAGCCAACCTGAGTATCTACCACGGTGTCATTCTTTTCTCGGATATCACTCATCTGGCTTTGCCAGTTACAGGAGAGAACGCCCGTGGCTGATCCCCATCTCTGGCAGGATATCAACAAATTGACAGCAGACCCTCAATGCAACTCATTTTGCGTCTAAGTCCACAGGTGCACCACGGGTGGCTTGGAGGTTTGTAAGAATTGGCAGGTGGACACTTGCCATAAGTGGTGGTTAGCTACAGCCTCACTTGCAGGGAACCATCTATTTGGGTCTTGTTTAGATCCATTGCTAACAAAAACAAAGGACAACAGATTTTGCCATCAGTGACCAGGCGCTCCGATTTCTGGTTGTCACTCTACTTTAGACGATCTAATTATCAATCAGGTGCCTTTCCTCAGAGGCCACAAGGGGGTTATGGGCAGAGACCTAGGCAGCGCCAGGACCATCCTGAATGTGGATGTCTCTTTAAATACTAATGGCCCTTTTGAGGAGGAGGAAGTTGTTCTTTCCGGTGCCCTGAATGAGTGCATCCCAGAGGCTGTTGGCATATTTTGTGGACCGATGGGAAGAGTCCACTTCGGACGCTTGGGTTCAAGAGATGGTTCGGTCTGGTCTTACTCTTGAGCTCCGCTCCATTCCCTTGAGGTTCTGTATCTGATGTCCGGTTTCTAGATCCTCAGACAAGAGGATCCTCATGGAGACAGCTATTCAGCACTTGCTGGACATCTATGCCATTGAGGCCATCCCAGAGGATCAAAGTGGATAGGGATTCTATTTGATCTTGTTTGTCATCCAAAAGACCTGGGAGGACAGAGAGCAGTTCTTGACCTCAAACGATTTAACTGTTACGGCCCTCTCTAAATGGTTTACAGAGGATAAGCATATTGCCCCCAACAATCTGGGTCCTCATTTTATCAACCTTGGAAGAATGGAAGGATGAGTCAACCTTGAGCCTACTGAGTTTTGATCTGCCAAACTGCTGGCAAATGCATTCACTTTTCACCATCTTAGAGGACATTAGAGAGGGCAACTTCCTTTCTTCTATTGATCTGACAGAAGAATATTTGCATGTGCCTGTTGTAATGCAGCATCAATATTTTCTGAGATTCCAGTTCGCTGGAAATTATCAATATAGGGCAATGTCATTTGGTCTTTTCTTGGCATCTAGAGTATTTACAAAGTCGTTGGCAGCTCTTCCGCAGTATTAAGGGCTGTTCCCGTGCATGTCCAGTGTTACCTGGATGACATTTTAATTAAGTCTTCCTCCTCCTCTTGGGCTCAAGAGGATATCCAGACAACCATCCAGGTCCTGCAACACCACAGCTTCTCCATTAATTTGGAAAAGAGCCACTTGACGCCTACTGCCAGATTGCTCCATTTAGGAGCCATAATTGATGGTACAGTATAAGGTATATCTCTCTCACCTGACTAGTGTCTTCCATTTAGAGAGACCGATCAGCAGATTTCAGTATTGACCAATTATTAGGCAAAATGATGTGCACTTATCCATTGTTCCCTGGGTCCATGTTCACTCCTGAGACCTCCAGTGTTTTCTCTTGCTGTTTCAGAGGTCCGGCAGGAGCACTTCTCCAGCCAGGGTGCACCTACCCTCGGACGTTATCACATCCCTCAGGGGGTGGAGGTCCACAGCTCTTTCCAGCAGAAGCCTGTTTAGGAACCAGATCAGGTGGTCCTGACTATAGATGCAAGTTTGAGGGGCTGGTGTGCCCACATGACTGCTCATATTGTCCAAGGTCAGTGGACCGAGCAAGTATGTAAATGCCTGATAAACTGGCTGGAGTTCTGGGCGATTTGGTTAGCCATTTTGGCCATTGCTGATGTGACATCATATGCTAATCATGACCACAACATTACAGCCAAGGCACACATCAATCATCAGGAGGTCACTCAGTCCTAAGCCCTAATGGCGGAAGTACATCAATTGGCCCTTTGAGGGAGAAATTCCTGCTGTTCCTTTGGGCAGACCACATATCAGGTATTGCCAATGTAAAGGCTAATTGGCTCAGCTGATCATTGATAGACCACAACGAATGGTGGCTGTATCCAGCTCTCTTCAGGGAGCTGATGGAGGTATTCAGACTACCAGAGATAAACCCCTTTGCTTCACCAAGAAATGCCCAGCTCGACAAATACTTCCTCCAATTTACGACTCAGAAGGTTGTGGGAACCAACGGTCTTCAGATCTAATATGTCATAAATTAAGAACTGCATGTTTCTAATTACGTATCATCTTAAACAGAAAGCATTGGTGGCCTAAAATCCATACTAAAAATATTACTATTCACCTTCAACATAAAATATCAGGATTATTTTTACATTCAGCATTTATAGTTATGGCTAAATTAGTGACAGTAAACCGATGATGGTGAACCTATGGCATGCATGCCAAAGGTGGCATGCAGAGCTCCCTCTGTGGGCATGCACATCTGTAGCTGCTTGTCTGGGTTCCGGCATGCATGCATGTGATGGAACCCGGAAGAGCAGCTGGCCGCCACATGCATGCACATTGACCAGCTGTTTTCTTCCAGGTTCTGGTGCTCCAGCATGCGCTCGCACTCTTTTTAGCATTCAGTGCCAAAAAGGTTAATTAACCATCAACGCACTAGACATTGGCAATAATGATGGATTTTTCAACTACATTTTCTGAGTGAACAAGAAATAAAATCAGAGCTGGCCAGAATGGCCTTCTCCAAATTGCTATCTTCTAAATGTTAATGAATATGCGGAATTGAGGATTATAGAAGGTGAAATTCAAGACATCTGGAATATGTGGTAGGCTGGGAAGTACTGGCCTTAGTGATAAATACTATCTTTTCATGAATGCTTATTTGGATAATCATGTTTTCAGGAGGTTTTAAATCTTTTAACAATTACTATACTGTACTTTTACTTTGTGTATACAGGTGTAAGCTAATGAAACAAAATTCTTTTAGTTGACAACAATTCAGGACAGCATTTAAATAATTAAAAAATATCAGCTTCAATGTTAAAAAATTACCAAACTTTGTTTGGTACAGTGTGCTAGTGGTGTCTGCTTAAAGAATACTAACTATATAGAAACGTAACATGGAAATCTAATGAATTAATTACTATGATCTAAACAAGTTTGTTAAAATAGTAGACTGCCTGCATAACTGAAAAGACATTGACATCTCTGGGCTTGTTATATGGGCTTCAAAAAAGAAACAATAAAATTAACTTTATATAGAGAAATGTATGTTTCCGCATCATTATCTCTATTAAAATGTAACAAAATTTGTATATATGTTCTAGTACAACTCCATGAAATTCCCCAGTTATGCCCATTTTAAAGATGTGCATCTGTTCATATTTTACCTATGTAAGTGTAATAGCAAATATTATTGTATTAAAGATCAAAAGGGTTTCTTAAATGGAGTCACTTGTAGAGTCTTATTAATTTTCAGTTTCTCTTCATAATAGGGTCCTAAACTGGCAGCGTTCTAAATGATACAAAAAGCCATCCTGAGAATTAAGACTGCTACATGCAACATACCTGCAAAAAAATGAATATAATGAATTAACTACTTAAATAGAAATGTGATAACAAAGGAGGTGCAAGAATGCATTCACTGAGGTCCCAAATACAGTAATTGATACAAATTTGTGAAGGTTGACTAGTAATCTTGCAAGGAAGAAAAGCATCATCTTATGAAACAGACCAGCTTTTACAATCTTATAGTCTTTCACATACTTATTGAAAGATATTAGCCATTTACCTTGAAAGCAATTATTTAAGATTGTCTAAACAAATCTTGATGATAAGCAAAGTAATAGTTGGCACTGAGGATAAAAAAAGACTTCAATTTGTTTCATCTATCTGGATTACAAAGAAAAAAAAGGGGGGAGAAAGGTGGACATCCCTATTGACATAGCAGTTACACTCAAACTTCCACTCTGTAGTGGTTCCCAGGGTGAAAGCATTAATGTGTCTGGCTAGAGACTTATTTCAGGCAAAAAAGCAGAGATGCAAAGCTGAAGCAGATAAACAGCACCTGCTCCCTTATTAGAAAGACAGATGATGAAGTGGAGTCTGGTGTCTTCCTGTTCCCTTAATGCCACAGCAAGGGATTTCAGAAGCAGAGTAGGACAACGGAGTGCTCCTATTTTCCTCGTCCTCTGTACAGTAAAATAAAAAACTTTGATAATAATGGATTGGCAAATTCAAGATTAGTCTCTTCACTTTCAAATAAGAAATTCCAACAATGCCTACCTCTCACATTTTAAATTTATTAAATAGATTATTAAAGCCATGAGTATTTAATAATTCTTATTTATAGCGAAGCCAAATTTTTACAGCATACATTTCACACCATCATGTTCTTTTTAGTCTCAAAATGAGAAGGATAATTATATTTCTAGTATTTTTAATATTGGTAAAATTCTCCAGCTACCAATCAATTTGTTTTAATTCAAAATACAGGTGTTTTAAACGTATATAACTTAGGACTCGAAGTTACTTGAATAATATTTTCTGCTACAGAAAATACTCATTATTATTCAGGTCTCCTTACTATCCAAGTAATTTTACTAATTTTGGATAATTTTTATTGTGATATGCCATAAATGGAATTTTCTGTCCAGAGAAATTAATCTGAAGCAAACAATACTATGGTGGGTTGCCATCAACAGAAAATACTCCAGTCATATGTTAATGTTTCTTGTCAGATGTTCCCTGTACAAGTAATGTCTCTTTTCTAGGGGTGAAAAAACAGCAACCTTCAAGGGTCTTTGAGCAGAACGTCCCCTATTGTCATTCTCGGTGGACCACATTTCCAGGGTGTCCAATGTGACAGCGGACTGGCTCAGTCGCACCACTAGAGATCAGGCAGAGTGGAGTCTCCATCCCTCCATATACAAAGCCTTGACGAGCCAGTTCAGCCTACCTGTGGCAGACCTCTTTGCCACTCCGGAGAATGCCAAACTGCCCAGATATTCAAGGTTTAAGACTTGGGGCACAGAGGGGTCCGATGCTCTCCTTTATGACTGGCCGTCTGATCTCTTTAATGGATTCTACCCTCTGCCTCTCCTCCCTAAGGTCATCAAGAAGATCCAGGAGGAGAGGGCAGAAGTGCTGATCTTGGCTTCTCAATAGCCCAGGAGGACCTGGTTTGCAGACCTGAAATCTCTATATGCCAGCCCTGGCGGATTCCCCAGGCAGTTGTTGCTCAGACAATGGTCATTGGTTCAGCCAGACCCCCAGTGGTACTATTGGTGCTTGAGCAGTGCTATTTCAAGCACCGCAATATATCGTACAGTTATCAAGACCCTCCAGGTGTTCAGGAGGCCTTCCACCAAATGAATTCATTCTGCCACTTGGAACAACTTTTGCTCCTGGTGTTCCAAAGAGGGATGTTCTCCTGTGGATTTGACTATGGTGAAGCTCCTGGAATTTTTACAACGGGCTGAACGAGGCACTATCATCCAGTTCGGAAGGTCCCCTGCATTTTTCATATCAACAGTGATCCTCTGCCTGGACCCTATATTTGTGCCCAAGATAAACTCCTGATTTCAGAGCTCAGGGGCTTGTCCTCCCTAATTTCTGTCCCAACCCCTCCCAAATCTTAGAGACAGTGGCACACCCTTGGTGTTATGAGGGTCCTTGAGTACATTAAGACCACATCAACATTGTGGAGGATGGAGGGGTGCTTCCATCCAACCCACTTCCTTAGGGCAGAAGGTGTCTACTTCCACTGTTGGGAGATGTCTGTGTAGCACCATGGCAAGAGCTTACAACCTCCAGTCTTTGCCCTGTGACGGCGCACTCAATGTGCAGTTCGGCAACGGCGCAGCATGGTCCATGCAAGTGTCCATTGAAGTGGTCTGCAGAGCAGCCACTTGGGCCTCACCAACACCTTTTATCCGCTACTACAAAATTGACATTTTTACATCAGCTGAGGCAGTCTATTGTTATTGAGTTCTTCAAAGAGTACATTCACAGACTGTGACTGTCAACCAGTCTTAACCTACTCAATGGATTTTGGTATGTTCCATTCCTGGATGCTAGCTCCACTCACTATGGGGAAGGGGCATTGGTCTTACCTGATACACTCTTTCTCATAGGGTGGAGCTAGCATCCAGTCCCACCCAAAGTCGGTCTGGTCTGTGATCCAGGACTTCAAATTGTGATCTAATTTATGTGAGAACAAACGCCAAGGTTGTCTATTGGTCTTTGCCAAAGAGGGGGAATTAAAGACAAAGATGGAGACCTACAATTGGACAGACTCAGTTATGATTGGCTGAATTGACAGTGTCATCCTTTTCCTGGATGCTAGCTCTACCCTATGAGAAGAAGCATATCAGGTAAGACCAACGTTCCTTCTGCTATTCCTAATACTGTCTTGATGATCTGCTTTGTAATTTTGGTTTAGAGATTAAGATTCCCTTAATCTTCAAAGCTCATTCGGTTCCTTTAAATCTTACTAATTGTAGAGTTTTCTTAGTTTGCAACTTTTCCTAATCTTTTCTTGATCTCGATTGTATAATAATAAGGTATGGATTTTCTCCCTTTGACTTTCTCATCAATGAGGCCCACCTACATTGATTCATTGCTATTTGGATCTTCTTGTCTTAGAACTGCATTTTCTAATAACTACTGTAAAGTAATAACTATTGCAAAGTAATTATGCAATCACTTATATTTCTCACATAATTTTACTTTTTTTTAATTTACATTTTTGTAATTATTTCAAATTGTAGAAATGTCAAGTGCTATGAGAAAAAATGCTCTTCACTTCAAACCAAATATTCTACCTAGTCACTAGTCATTATGCTCTTAATGGTTTGAGAAAGGATACTGCCAACAGTTCTGATGTATGTTTCAATGGTGCAAAGAATAAAAAATTGAAGAGCAAATGTAATGGTGATAGTTCTATTCCATTCACCATCTTCACTTTACATTTGCTGAGTTTGTGTTCCATTGCAAGCTTCAGACTTCTTATAAAATCTAGAACCTTGATTTAGCCTCTCATGCAAGTGAGGTAGGTTTCTACTTGGTTGTTTGTCCTATAGCCTACAGGTGAAACTCAAAAAATTAGAATATCGTGCAAACATTATTTTATAATAGTGTCTATGCCATGCCACAATGAGGCAGTAATTGCTGCAAAAGGGGCCCAAACGAAGTACTGAGTTACATATGCATGCTTATACTTTTCAGAAGTCCGATATTGTTCTATGTACAATCCTTTTTTTATTGATCACATGTAATATTCTAATTTTCTGAGATGGGGGATTTGGGGTTTTCATGAGCTGTACCCCATAATCATCACAATTATGACAAATCACGGCTTGAACTATCTTGCCTTGCATGTTATGAATATCTCTTATATATTAGGTTTCCCTTTTAAGTTAGATTACTGAAATAAATGAACATTTGCATGATATTCTAATTTTTTGATTTTCATCTGTATATCAGAGTCCATATTGATGGAAAATGATATTTGGAAGGGGCAATGAATGCTAATACTTATGTTTCTCTATTACCATATGAGTAAAAAATGACCAACTACATGCTAATGCTATTTTTGATCAATAAATAATCCAGTATTACAGATTTTACCTACAGTTGTGCCTGCATTAGATTAAATATATGACCCAATGTAATATATTTTTTCAGATACATCAAGCAAATTAAAATAGCATTTTTTATAATTTTAATTTTTGCAAATTGCACTTTATCAAAGCAATGGAAAATTAGTAAAAGAGGTTTTAAAGTACATTAGACATGAGAAATCATGGGCATGTGATACATTCTAATAATATGACAGATGCATTTTATTTAATTTCTAATTTTCCCATGAACATTTTGTTTTGTTTTCTATTTCCCCCCAGTTCTAAGACAATGTAAGTACTATTCATTCTTTTTCTTCTATTACTAGAAAAGCTTTGAAGATTGGGCAATGAATTTCTTGTGTCTTAATTACTTAACTGCAAGATGGAGAATAAGAGCATCCTACATCAAAAAGAGATGCTGCAAATTCATTAGTGTTTGTACATCATAAACCTATTTTTAGGTTTTATTATGATAAAAGCTAAAAAAGAAAATCAGTAGGGCTTTATTTTAGAAAACAAATCACAAATTGTGTTATTATGTTTTACTGTATGAAAAGATTGAGCTGCATATTATTCAAAAACTATTCAGTGCTTTGAATCTTTGCAAAATGATAAGGACTAGAGAAAAATCATTTTCATATAAACACATCTTCAAGCTTTTGATATATAATATTGTATTTATCATGTATATTGACACATAAATGCTTTTATTACATTATATTATTTTTTCTCCAGCAACATCAGTATACGAGAGGAATTGAATCTCTTTTAAGATTTGTAAAGGTAGCTAATCGTTATTGTTAGTATCATTTTTGCTAAATACTAAATAAAGACATTTGGATTGGATGATAATTACTTTATTGGTTGAAACATGCATATAACTCCAAACATTATGGCCACAAGAGCAATGATAAAAGTTATGAAGAATTTTTTTCCAAATCCTCAGAAAATAAAATTACTCAAATTTCAACCCAAAGAAAGATGCTTACAAGAGGCTAAAGCAGTGTTAATATGAGTTAGAAAAAATCCCCATTTTAACATCATTACAATTATAGACTCCTTCAAAAATATTGTTTACATCAATGCTTCAGAAGATCACCCCAGTGTTTTAAATCTCCATTTTGATATAAAAAAATTAAGTAAATGCAAACAAAGCAACAGAAAATACTAAAGGTTAAACTGAGACAAACTGCAAGTTTCATAGTCATATAAATGTATATGGATTGAGAGACAGTTAAGAGGAGATGATGAAAGTGAAACTGTTTTTTCAAGAAAGCATAAACTAATGTCCACATAAAGTACTGTATAGCATAAAACAGTGCCGAAAAAATAATTTGTTACATAATCCCTGGGCAATTTACATTTTTCTGTACAAAGTATAAGGCCTTCAAGATGTGTGAACCATCCAGCTGTGTAAGATAGCTCTTCAGAGCTCCTTAAAGACTCTAGTTTTGCATCCAGGCTTTGGGTGTTCTGGTATATTTGGCAAATAGCTCTGTAAAGGGGGTGGCTGCCTCTTAAAGCTCTGCTTAGTTTGCTTAAAATACATGAATTGTAAATATATTATTCTTATCCATTCCTAATCATAAAGTCAATCAATTTTTAGTATTATGTTGTAAGCCCCGCTGTTTTCTATGAGCTATAATAATCTTGATTCTGAAATAACTGTTGTAACCAAATTTCTAAACAAGTGTGCTTAATATTTTTCTTACAAGCATTACAAAGCATACCTCTGATTTAGAAAGATACTAGTGAACCACATTTGTTAGCACTGAGACTTTGTTATTTTTTTAAAATGAAAAGGATCCCATATGGGCAGCAGGTAGCCAAATGTATACATGTTTCATTAAAAACACAATCCTTAATTATAAAAGCACCACAGATTATTGCTCTAGGGTGAAAATGACAAAAAAAAACCCAAAAACATTCTAACACTCACAATAAAAACATCACTATATGCACCAAGACTTACATCTCTGAAAAGCAAATATACGGAATGCTTGTTCAATTGTATAAATACTTTTGTTTTCCAAAAGTTATGTTAATGATGCTTTTCCCCCCTTAACTTGACATGGTTGGGAATTTCTAGAAGTACTGATACAGGAGGAAGAAGTGTTCATATATAGTTTATCAATTTATTGTAAGTCCTAAAAAATTAGCATTTACAAAATCCTTGATAAAAATATCTTTTAAAAGTTGTCAAGAGGTACATAAAAACATCCTCAAATGTTCATGTCAGTTCATATGCACCTGTCATCTACTGATTCAATTCTGTGCCTGTAAAAGGGAAAAGGAAAAATGTTATGCCAGCCTGCCTTTTATAAAGAAAGACTAACCCTACTTCATATCTTCTCTAAACAACTTTTCAACACTCGCCATCTTTCCTTTTGCTACAGAGGTTTGAAGCAGATGAAACAGATCATTTAACAACTATTGTATTATAGACAGGACAACTGTAAATATTCTTACATTTACAGGCTCCTGGTTTGTAAAAGCCATAGAAACCTTACCTGCTAGCTTCCATTGTTCACAATGAAAAGCACCACACTACTATCTGCTCCTATTCACTGCATATGCAGAATGCTCTATTGTACCCTTAAACTTTCAATATGCCCTTTTACTGACATGTGATGGGTGGGACACCTCTGGATGTTGAAACACTAACAGTTGAGCGAGAGATGAGAATCTGTAATAACATTACGGGGGCAACAAAAAAAAGTATTATGAACATGCTTTCAACAGCTTAGAAACTGAATTGTAAAACACTGACTGAATCAGCAGGATATATAAAGTACCTCTTCAGCTTTACTTTCACCATTTTCAGATGGTGTAGTACCTTCCTTTGCAGCTTCCTGTTTTTCATTCTTCTTCCCTTTAGAACCTTTATTTGCCTTTGTTCCAGGTTCCTTCTGATAACAGATCAAATGGACAGAATGAGTTATTACAGTAAAAGTCTCCAGAAATAATACAAGATACTTGCTTTTAGCTCCATTTCTTCTAGAACACATTAGTATTTCTGAAGTTATGCAGAGCCATAATCAAAGTTACAGAGATCAGAAAACTTTGGTGAAAACCCATCCTACTTTGATGCACATCTTCAAGGTATCTTTTGCTGTTACGTCACATTCATAATTTAACTCCTATATTATTTATAACATTATTATAACTGTCATAGTGTAAACTTCACTTGAATCAAGACTATGAAGGCTACAAGAAGTAACCAGCATAGCAAATAGCAACTCTTCTCATTATTTAATTAGTAAATGAGAATTCCTCATCACATGAGAAATACAGACACGATTGAAAGGTGAAATAGTGAGGCTCCTTATCTTTGTAGAGGGGACACCTGGCAGAAGTAAGCAAACAGAATCAAATCTATGCTGGCTTTCAAGAAATACTAAATGACATTTTACAAGAACAAGTGACTAGCTTCTGAGCAGTAGTGATTGTGACCTCCCATATTTTTTAGCAGAATGAGATTGGTTGTATTTCCCAAGAAGCAGTATGCTGTAATTATTCCGATGTTACAGAGAGTTGCATTAGGACAACTGGAATTAGGTCTGACATGATATCCTGTGACTGCAGTAAACCAGCATGTATCTCACAAAAATGCAGTTTATACTCTGCTCGGTAATTTGAAAACCATTGATAGGGAATGGAATTGTAGGGGTGAATGATGAAACCTTGCAAAAGTTTTCTCACATCAGGGATGTTCTGGACTGAGGCTCTGCCCATAGATACATACAAAATCTGAGACAAAGGACCATATTTCTTTTACAATAAAAATAAGTTTTTAAAAACCACGAAATGTCTTTTAGGTGGTTAAATTTTAGCATAGCCAATTATGTGATTTGACACTGCTATACATTTTCCCTACTATTAAATCTGAAAGATATAAAAGTATGCTATACTTTGCCCATGACCTTTTGTTACTTTTCCCTTCTTTTGGCCCACTTTCAAGAAGAAAAGGGAGATATTTAAGGAGCATTAGGCAGGTTTGCTGCCTTGAGTTATTTATTAAAAGTAGAAAAAGTAGTATAAATAAATAAACGTGTTTCTATCATGGGAACAGGTTTCTCTCCTTTGTGCACAAGAAAGAAAATGAGATAACTCATGCTATTATTTCCCCTCTGTACATATGAAATTTAAATATGTTACTACTGTTGGTTAATCTAAATATCTAAAATATTATCCAATATGGGGTTATTTTGCCAGAGCAACAATCTCAGACTGTAGGTTATCTGTTTTAACATACTAATACAGGATTGGATTTGGATCCTGCCTCAAATAGATGAGAGTCTTCAGACCCAAGAAAGAATTTTGCTACAGAATGGCAGAGTGCTTTTGTCAATTCCACTGCACTTTTATATCCTATTTCCTGGAGATGTCCTAAAAATAGAGATAAAGTTTGAACACCCTACACTCTAGGGAATCTATAATAGCTCCCAGATGGACAATAGGGGGAGCAGGAATAAGGTGACTCTTGTCCATATTGATGGAAACCCGTGGTCTTTTAAGGTTAACATTACCTGGATATCACTCAAGGCTTGCGTCCTGAAGGAAGCCAATAATAGAATGTCATCAAGGTAACAATGAATAGGCACGGGGAGCGTCCTTAGGTGGGCCGCCAAGGCCGCTAACACCTTAGTGAACACTCTGGGGGCTGAGGAAAGGCCAAAGGGAAGAGCCCGGTATTGGTAATGAACGCCCCATAGCAGAATCTAAGGTACTGTTGAAAATCAGGTGGATAGGAATATGGAGATAGGCCTCTGTAAGGTCAATGGAGGATAGGAGATCGCCCTTCCTTTTGAGTTTCTGATTTTTTTTGAGGCCTTGGTTGATTTGGGCAAAGTGTCTTTGGCCTTGAAGGCTCGTTTCCTCGAATGTGCAAAAGAATACCCCACATTGCTAGGGCCTGGGGACTGAGAATCCCCCTCAGGAGTCGAAATAGTCGGCCTTGACTCCCGGCTCACAGGATTATCTGACATGGTTTAATAAGAACAAAACAGGCCAGACAGAAAAATGGCAGTTGAGGTATACAAAATGGCCGCCGGCGAAGGACTACTGAAAAACCACAAAATGGCGGGAAGTCTAGGCTCGCTTAGTGCAGCTAGGCTTTGGTGACTGACCCTGCTCAACTGCTACACGGCGTCGTTACACCAACACTCACTCTCCTGAGTCAGAAAGAGCAATATGTTTAATTTCGGCTTAGCCGCTATGCAGAAAAAATGCTCCTGAATTGCCGTTATGCACAAGGATTTTCCAGGGCCAGTATGCCTACTGGCAGTAAGGATTGACTCTAACTCGGCAATTAGATCCTTCTGCGGGGCCTATCAAACTGGAGCAGTGCGCTGTGCAGCTGCCCGAGCCGATCAGCTGTGAGGCACTGTTTTTTAATTAGGAGGAACCAGTGGATCCGCAAGCCGATAAAGAAAAGAAATGCGCTGAAATTGCTTGTCCGGGATGCCTCTCGCTTCGGCTTTCATTCACCGGCTCGTTTAGGCCTCGGGAAGGACTTTTGGCTGTGTAGGTGTTAACACCCCTCCCCCGACCGGTTGCTCAAGGCTGGAAGCGGCAGAGGAGTTGCTTTTATTAGCAACTCGGCTGGCTATAAAGGGCCAGGCCAGCCAGGAAGGCCGAGCCTTTCTTCCTCACAAATTGCCTTCCTGAAGCAGCGGCTAAAGGGGAAGAGGAGGAATGGGAGGGGTTTTTTTTAATTTTTTAAAAAAGGATTACCTGAGAGGTGAAAGGAGAAGTAAGTAGAAGATGAAAGAAGAGGGGGGGGAAACAGTCAGTAGGTTGACCACACGTCCTGTCATGCTGAGGACTGAGGAAAAAAGCGGGAAGATTGACAGAACTTGAGCTTTTATAACATGGGCTCAGTCCTGATTGGTTGACGAACGGAGGTCAACCCACTGACTGTGGACTCCACCTACAAGCTGGAGAACACTCTTACACCAAGAAGGCCATTCTAACCAATTGGTTAATTATATTTATTGGTTAATTAATATTTAATTATATTTAATAGTCCCCATTGGTAGACCTAATTAATTAATCTATACTAGATTGGTGTGTTAGAACTCTCCTCTCTTCACCATTATTGGAGCTTTCTCCTAAATTTTCTTCCTTTTACATGGTATTTGAATGAAAAGGACTGTTATGAAGATAGTATTCTATATATACCGGTACAAAGAAAGAGCTTTGATGTAATATTTGGGTGGAAAGTGCAAAAAGGTAAAGACTTGGATGTGGGGTTGAATATAAAAAGCTGTAATTAGATTGATTAGATTGGGACTAAATTTAAAAAGCTGTAATATTACAAATTAGATATTGCAATAAATTATAGAGGGCAGACCTTGTAACTATCTTACAAAATATGTTTTTGTTAATTGTGAGGTTTTTGTCACATTATCTCATATCAATTACCTTGCCATGGCTGTGCCCAAAACAAATAGCATTGTCAACTGTGACATTATATTTATATCCTGCCTTTGCTCCATGAGCAAACAACTAAGTACACTTTTCTTTGTATTTTATCTCAAAAAGACCTTCTGATGATAGTAACTAGTTCAGCAACACCCAGTGGGCTTCCTTGGCATATTTCATATTAATACACGTTAATTATCAATATACTAGACGCATGTCTTCCTAGTTGGTCAATACCTCATGAGAGCTAAAAAGAAGCTGGGTCTAGCTAGTGGTGTATGCAAAAAGGAAGATTTCCACCTCCTTGCCCTCCTCTTCTTTTTACTCCGGCTTGTTCAGCTGCAGCCAAGGAAGAGGTGGCAGTTTAGTTTCAGTGCTCCTACTTCGCTCGCAGAGCCCACCTCATCCCCTCCCCTTATTTTTACTCCGGCTTTTTTGGCTGCAGTGGGGGCACGTTATTTTCAGCCCTCCCCCTCACTTGCAGAGCCCTCCAGGAAAGCTTTCCTGAAATGTCCGGAATGCAAAAAAACCCAGCACAGTGTCTGTTCGTCCTTTTTTTTTGTTTCCGGGGCTTCAGGGAAACTTTCCTGAAGCGTCTGGAAGGCAAACCTCCTTTCCCAAGACCGAAAATCAGCTGGCCAGTGCGTGCATGCGCTCTGGAGCTGAAACCTAGCAAAACTAGCAAAGTCTAAAAATTGAATGAATGAATGAATGAATGAATGAATAAATAAGTCTGGCGTGCCTTCCGATATGGCTCCACGTGCCAACTGTGGCACATGTGCCATAGGTTCGCCATCACGGGTCTATGCAGATAATGATGTTTTCTTACATGGCAATAATTTCTGGAATGAAAACCTACAATTCACAATTATTATTTCTAGTGTTAACAATAATTGTATTTTGAATGTTGGTGGAGAAAAATCTGAAACAATGATAAGGTGACTAGAAAAATCTAATATCTAGCCTGTATGAATGCAATGTTCACTGAGTGAATTTAGACCAGTCTCTTTCTCTCTCCCCAAACTATCAGAGAGCATCCTTACTGTGAAAATGAAATGAAGGGCATCCCCCATACACACCACTTTGAGCTCCTTACAGAAAACCTAAAATTAGAGCAGAGCGAAAAAGTTGATTATGAAAATATTCACTGCACATGGTAAAAAGCATGACTGTTTTACCTTCGCACTTTTCCTTGGCTTAGACTCAGGTTTTGGTGGAACAGGTTTCTAAAAAATATGTTCAGAGAATGCAACCATTAGCACAGGTAGTAACAAACTTTAAGTTACTCCTTCTCCTTTCTTTTTTATTTTGATAAGGAAAAGCCAGGTACATGACTTGTCTATAACAATATGCAAAAATAGTTGTGTAATAGGTTGTGAGCACAATAAGAAATGTAACA
Source organism: Erythrolamprus reginae (assembly GCF_031021105.1). Classification (NCBI taxonomy): domain Eukaryota; kingdom Metazoa; phylum Chordata; class Lepidosauria; order Squamata; family Dipsadidae; genus Erythrolamprus; species Erythrolamprus reginae. The sequence continues at coordinate 281,825,841 of NC_091950.1, forward strand.
CATATTTGCTATACAAATGTCCAATGTTTTTAAATGTCTTTTGTTTTGTGTGTTACGTATATACGTGTATAAATAAAACCTATTTTATAATTAAGAAATAAATAAAAAGGAAAGAACTGACAGTTCACCTTTGTAAAAATTAGTTCCTATACCTTCCTCAGAAATATTTTATGTTTCTTTTCCTATAAATTATAAATATTTTGCAAGAAATTTCCTGGTAATCTGAGATATATATTTTTTTAAATTATATCACTTTTTCTCTCGTTTAAAAATAATACTTCTTTAAAAATATCATTGCAAAGAAAATGAAGAAAATAATCAACAAATATTTATCAATTAGTCATCTTTGCTGTGCATTGATTATGAATGAGCCTGGACTTAACAAATCAAATTTAATGTGACCCAAATTTAATATGACCAGCAATTTTCTTCCACATATCCTGAAATTTGTCTCCAGTCAGACGACCTGCGGGAATGTTAATGTTCCAATGTCATGCATATGATCACATTATGTCCACAATAACTTCTCATGGTACCCACAATTTATTTATTTAATTGGACTTCTATGCTGCCCAATCCCGAAGGACAAGCGTCCTTCTTGAAGGAGATGGGTGATCTAGAAACATAAATATGTATGGTATATCTGTGTAAGAGGACAGGAAGAGGATTTTGTAAGAGGATTTTAACTTTTTTCTTCTTTTAAACTTCTTCGAAAATTGAACTAACCTGTGCATTTTCTTTCTTTGGGACTATTTTTCAAATCATTTCCAAAGTCCAGATTGACTCAAGCACCCAGAAAAGCTTTGCCTCATGAACTGGCTGCTTGCTTACTGGTCCTGTATCAACTGAAGTGGGGGGTGGGAGTGCTTGAGCATGAGGACTGGGAGACTGCAGTACAGTGATCCCCCGAGTTTCGCGCTCTCGATCATTGCTAATCGCTATATCGCGATTTTTCCACCCGGAAGTAAAAACACCATCTGCGCATGCGCGCCCCTTTTTTCTATGGCCACGCATGCGTAGATGGTGGAGTTTGCGTTCCCCGGGCAGATCAGCTGCTGGGCGGCTTCCCTGGGTCTTCCCCCTCTTGCTGGCGGGAGGGCGAGCGGCGGGCATCAGCGAGGAGCCCGGGTTTCCCCTTTGCGTGGGCGGCCAGTAAGACCCCAGCGCCGCTTCCCAGCTGAGTCCCGAAGCCAAACGCGGAAGTTCGCCTTTGCCGGCTGGCTTCAGGACTCAGCTGGGAAGCGGCACGAGCGAACGGCGTGGGCGGGCGAAGGGCGGGCGCGCGGGCAGGCAGGCGGCGGACAAGCGGCGGGCGGACAAGACAAGCGGCGGGCGCGGCAGCAGCGAGGAGTTTGCGTGAGCGGCGGGGAAACCCCAATCTTCGGCTCCTCGCTGCTGCGGCGGAAGTAAAAACACCATCTGCGCATGCGCAGATGGTGTTTTTACTTCCGCACCGCTACTTCGCGAAGAATCGATTGTCGCGAGGGGTCCTGGAACGGAACCCTCACAATAATCGGGGGACCACTGTACTATAATTGCAAATGATTAGTTTTATTTTTATTAAAAGGGGTGAGAGAGAAAAGTAAAAATTGGTTTGGTTGATGCTGCCATTAAGGCCAAAGGGCAAAATAGGGAAGCAGGAAGAAAAAAGAAGAAACAAGGCAAAAGTTTATTGTGAGTGGGTTGTTCATAAAATGCGGTGGCTAGCCAGACTTCAGAGGCAGCTAGTTTGTGTTTTCTTATCCTGCAGCCATTGGACTGAGCTGCCCATCATATTTACACAAACAACCAAGTGTTTCCCCGGAGCCAAAAGGGTAAGGGGCCTCTGTTCTAGGCTTTGGGGAGTGATACATTCCATCAAAACAAAGGAAGAAAATTAATTTGGAGCTTAGGAAGAAAGTGACAAAGATTTTAGTAAGAAATGTAACTTTTTGCAAATCTCAAGAAACAATATTGATTAAATGTGCAGGAGAGTTTGTATTTGCCCAATCAGGTGTGCTCTGCATATATATTTATAGATGCAGTAAATGTTATACCAGTGTCCTAGATGTCTAGTGTTCTCTGCTTCAAAATAAACTTCAACTGTACTAAGCTGCTTGGGGACTTCCCAATGTTTATGGAAGTTTCTTTGTTATTTCAGATAAGAATTAACGTATATTCTCTCTTGTGGGTAGTTAAAAAATTAAGATGTGATTATCTTACATATCATATGGCATAACCAATGTTAACTTGTATGGACCGGATTAAGAGATATTGGGGCTTCATACCCAACAGAAATAACTCTTAGAAATACTTACAGCTGATAATCTTGCAGATCTTCTTGTTGGCTAGAAAACAGAAATAAAATCTCTTTGTAGATTCATAGTACTAGGTAAAAGGGGCATTGGGGGGGGGGGTTGTCATTCATTTGTCAATAAAATAAAATATACATCAAAAGCAGAAGAAGCCTTTCATATCTAATGGTAAAGTACTATATTTACAATTTGTGGAATTATTTTAGAAATGTGATGTACTTAAGTTGGATAATTTAATTGGTATACTTAGAAATAGTATCTTCCTTTTTTTTCTCTCCATTGTAATGGAAATATTTTGTGGTAGGATCAGGGCTAAAGATTTGACAGGCACAGTGCAAATCAATAGTACTTTCAATCGTTATTTTGGTAGCCAAATAATATTTGCTCTGTGATTCCTGGAGCTTTCTAAAATTGAAAGTGACATATTTTATTCATGTTCCAACACAAATTAATATACAGGTAAATATCTTGCATAAACCAATCTTCCCCTCCTAACCTGGAACACTCCAGATTAGACCTAGAAGGCATTATATGATGGAAGGATGAATCCGGATAGACACACAGATACAGATATAAATAACTGAAATAGAATTTTTAATATCATAGTCTAAACCAGCCACCCCTGCTGCTCACGTGGCCCACTTCTGAACTGGCCACAACCTGGTAATAGGCCTTGCAGTGGGTATTAATATTTGGTACTTGTGACAGTTGGCATTAATAATTTTGGTTTGATTTACTATTTCCTTTGGAGTACAGCCTATAAACTTGAAAAGTTCTAACTTGAATGCTGGTATTACATTGAAAATCAAAATTCTCATTAAATGAAAAATGAGACAGGAGGATTTTAAAGATTTGCTTTAGGATATTGAGCCTAAAAAGGTTAAATACCATATTATAAATCTGTTGGTAAAATACCACTTTAATAACAATGCTATACATGGGAGAGAAGGCAAGCTCATATCCAACTGGGGAAGGTGTTACCGTGTCCTGTTGCACTGCTAAAAAGCAGCTTGTTAGTGCAACAAGCAACACCTCTGCCAATGATATGACTTACTTGAAACACCAAAATGAAAACACCAAAATCATAAGATCCAATCTTCTGCTATGCTCCTGGTTCCTGAATGCGCTAATATTAGAAACAACATATTGCTACAGATGCCATTGGCCACATTTGAGAATATATTCGCCGCCCTGAGAATACAGCCGCCCCGAGTCTACGGAGAGGGGTGGCATACAAATCTAATAAATAATAATAATAATAATAATAATAATAATAATAATAATAATAATAATAATAATGTTTTATGATATAAGAATTTGGAACTTTGGCTTTGTTGTTCCAACTTAGTTGAAGCAAGGAAATATTCACATGTGGAAGACACTATTCCCCAGAATTTCAAATACACTTTTTCTCAATTTGTCACCCCAAAGCCTTCTAACTAGCATTCACAGATTAGGACTAAAAATGCAGACTGAAACTTGAAATTCAGTTTTGCCAGCCATGGCTTTTACACTTTCTTGCTATGTTAAAAATGATAACTTTCAGATTTGTAGGGAACTTTGAGAATTGTAGCCATCAAACTGGGATAGGCTATTACAGTTCTTACCATTAACAATTATGAATTATTTTTCTTCGTTCTAAAATTAGATTAAATGCCTTTCTTTATTGCTTGTGAATAGAGCCAGTCTTTCTAGAATAGGATGTGATTTTAATACAATTATCCTAAGCACATCATTGCAAGTACCTATTTCATACATTTACCCTAAACATAATTACTAATTTTTATTTCCATCATTTTCATTCGTTAATTGTAAAATAGACCACTGCAGGGGTGAAATTCATTTTTTCCCCTACCGGTTCTGTGGGTGTGGTTTGATGAGCATGGCAGAGGAAGGGTACTCAAAATCTCCATTTCCACCCCACTCCAGGGGAAGGATATTGCAAAATCCTCATTCCCTCCCTACTCCTAGGGGAAGATTCCTACCCACTCTGAAGCCAGCAAGAGCTGATATTTGCCGGTTCTCCAAACTACTCAAAATTTCTGCTACCGGTTCTCCAGAACCTGTCAAAACCTACTGGATTTCACCCCTGGACCCCATTGCCTTGGAAATGATTGCCTCTAACCTGCATGAGAAATTATCCAGGGCCTATAGTGTGATGGAGGGGACTTCAATTCTCACAAACACATTCCATTTATCGTGTTTCTAGGAGGGAGGCCTCTGCTTTTCATTCACATTAGATAGCCCATTTTTTCCTGTCATTTTGGAAACTAGTTTAAAGTTGAAGTGACAGTGTAAATAAACATTTTACAAAAGGTAATCATTTAAATGTCCAATGTGTTGCCACTTGGCAGCTATTCCAGTACTCAAAAATTTGTACTTGTTACTCTTTCCCTTTTTGAGACTATGAGATCATCAGATGTACTGATGCTGTATCAATTCCCCAGTTCTTAGAAGTCACACAAATGTAAAATTGCTTTGAAAATGCACTTTTGTCTCTAAATGTGCATTTAAAACTACCAGCATGCAGGGAAAAATATGTGCAAGCTTCTCCACTGCAATGAAAATAACTATTACTGTATAGTTAAACGGAGAGCTAGCTCTCTCTCTCTCTCTCTGTGTATGTGTGTTCGTTTACAATGAGGATCCTTTAGAAGAAAAATGATTATTATTTAACTGCAGCAAATTAATAATTCAGTTTAAAAAAACCAATTTTCTGGTTGTGGACAACTCATAGACATTCCAAAAATAAAATAAAACTTTACATCCTTCTGGACATATTTCAAAATGTATGTACATAACAGTCCAGCTTAATCCAGTTAGCATCACAAATTTTTACATTTCTAGTTTCCTACAAGTAATAAGATTTTTTAAAAAAATCCCTAGAGAACACTAGCTTGATTAAGAAAAGAGGCAATTCATGGTTAATTATTCAGGAAACTTGCTTTGGTAAATTAAAATGTGCTTTCAAATTGTCAATTTTTAAAAAAAATTAAAAGCATGTATTCATTTCAGCTGAGCTGGAAACATTTTCTTAGTATATCCTGATCAAATATGCCCATTATCACTTTATTACTAAAGGCAACATCAATCAAATGTTCTTTAATGGAACATTAACTCAAAAATACAGTAAATCTGTCATAAAACTACTTCTATGGAACTAAGGGAAAGTACAACCTAGAAATGAGCCTCTGTGAAACAAACAGGAACTGCACTGATTTGCTCTCAGAAGGTAAGTGTATTAAAAAATCTGATTAAAAACAATACCTAAGGAAATATTAATTAGGGCTCGTTTGATGTTCAGCCACTTGAATGGGTTTCCTATAATTAGAAGTATTCTTCATGATGAAGAAAATATATATGTTCTGATGAAGTTCCTTGCTATCACATACAAGATATATAAGACTTAGAAAACAATGCTATATAGGTCATGACTATTTTTGCTTTAACAGCTTCAGTAACAAAAGTCTTCATATGAACCTGGAAGGACTTTTGTGAATTTTTTTCTAAAGTTATTTCGAAGGCCTGACTCAAGCCCTGCTTACCTAACTACTGCCTTGGTAGTATTTCCTCCCTCTGTCCTTTCAGGCCATTCCTTATTCCCTCTACATATCTTATAAATAAGTTATTTCCAAAAATGAATTTTCTTAGCTGCCAAATCATAACATGTAATATGGGTATTTCAGGAAAAAAGGGAACATCGCACAGATGATCAAAATACGTCGTTGTGTTACATACTATGTCGATAGCACATACAAGCCTTTGTATTTTCTACAGAAAAACTACTTGGGCAAGTATATAAAATGATGTTCCAACAGATATTAGTGCAGAAGATTCTGTTTTAGAAGACTCTAGGTCAGTGTTGCTTCTTAGCAATATTGAACTTAACATCCCTACTTGTCTTTTATTTATTTATTTGATTATTTATATCCCACCTGTATTATTTCTACAAATAACTCAAGGTGGTAAATATATCCAATACACCTTCCTCCTAGGGGCAAGGCTAATCTTAGCTTATGTTAGCCCTGCTACAAAGTAAATACAATGGTACTGTAATAGAAATACGTCTTTCAAGACTGTCTTCTAATATTACTGCTACTGCTGCTATTTTTACCAAATGGAGTTTCTGTCTTATTTCCCTTAAAATCAAAGGCATTTATAGTTGGAAACTATGCAAACAAATGCAGTTGAGGTATTCTTGGTGGGGAAGGGTGTGTGTGTTAAGTGTGACAAGCAGAAAAAAACCTACTTCAAGCTATTTTCATAAGATTCCAATATGAGGGACAATTCTAAGTCTGCGAAGCAGATTTCCTCATTTCAGCTTCTTTAATTCACCAATGGAGTGAACTAGCTTTGTACCAGATGGGAATGAGGTCTCTTGCACAGCAGACATGTCCTTGGAGATAAGAGCATTCTACCTCTCACAGGCTTATTTACACATTCTTTCTGCTTTTAAAATAAGAAAGTTATAATTTCAAAAGGGAGTTTATAAATAGCAGCAGCTTACATTAAGACTTTGGAACTTGTATATTCCATGCAAATATTAAAACAACTTGTGAACATTCAAATTATTTTAAGTCAAAAAATAATTTAAGAAAAAGTTGGTGCAACTGCCTGGAGGTAACCAACTGAACCGCGCGACATTCCCGACGCTGCTGCTGCGTTGGGAATGTCGCGCGGTTCAGTTGGTTGCCTCCAGGCAGTTGCACCAACTTTTTCTTTCCCCGTGGCGGCTCCGGCGGCTTCCCTTCACGTGACGTTCCTGACGCTGCTGTTGCTCCTCGAAGGGAAGCCGACGGAGCCGCCACCGCTGGGGGAAAAAAAATTGGTGCAGCTGCTTTTAGGTAACCGACTGAACGCTGAGGAAAGTAGCCCCCACGAAGCTGCCGGTATTGTAGCCAGCCCTACCCTTCCTGCTGCGTTGAGAAGTTACAAGGTAGAGACTGGAAGGCTATTAAGAGGGCGGCCAGGAGGGGCGTTCCGACTCCCATTCCCTCTCATCCCGTCCCCTGAGATCTTTATCCCATAGGGAATAGAGGAAATACTGTAGATTTAATTGGTTCCCAGCAAGTCAATGGGCTGGGAACCAATTAAATACATTTCCATTATTTCCTATGGGATAAATTAATTCGGTTCTCGACCAAATCGGTTCTCAACCACAGTTCTAGAACGGATTATGGTCGAGAACCGAGGTACCACTGTACTTCTAAAATGCAATGAGCTAATTTGCACCTGATGATTCTGGCTGATTACAAAGGAGCAAATACACCAAGACATAGCTGTTTGCTTGCTTTTCCTTGGCTCTTCCTGCTGGGAGATGTTATCTGTGAGTTTAGTATTGTCAGAAGGACAAGGCAGGAGCTCCACATCCATCTCCCCCACTCTCTCCCTCCCTACCCTCTCTCTCTCTTAAATCAAGCTTCTGACTCTTATTAAATTTCAGTCATTGGAGCAACACGACTTGTGGAGGTTTGTACAGTACTGCCAAAGGTGTCTGCCCCAGCATGTGGAAATTATTGAAGAATTACTTCCTGCCTGGGAAAGAAATTATCTCTCAATGTGCCCATTAATATAGTGGAAGAACTTTGAAAGGGCATCTGGGAACAACTGTTGTAGCAACTGCAACTTACAGAACATTAGGTTTATCCATGCGCATCTACTCCTAACCAGAATGCTGCCAAAATGACAAAACATGAACTTACAGTGTCACATCTGACATTTCAAACTTCCCTCATAACATTGCACAGAAGTTTCCAAGGGGCATGTTTTGTCATTTGCTCACAACTTTGCATCAGGCTAAAAACCAGAGTGACCGTCAGTAAGGCTTGGACAACAAGCTGGTTGGCCAATTCCTGTTGCAATCAATGGATCAACATTTGTTGATCCTAAAAGAAGCTGATCCTGCTGCCACTGCAGAATCCTGTGGGACTTCCTGTTCCTCACAGACAGGCAGCTGATCAACCAGACATTGTGATAGTAAACAAAGACATTGTTTATCAAAATGTTACATTTCAAGGAAGAAGATTTGCTTAAATATATAAAACATATGAAGTGTTAGTCAGCTGTAATGAAAGCACCACTAGACTTTATTAGACTGACTGACTATGGCCTGAGAGAAATGTAATTGTCTTTGTCTCTATTATCTTGCCATCAATAAAAGAAAGAATTGAAACAATCAGACTTGCCTCTTGTTTTGTTATTTTTGCTGCATCCTTGGCTTCAGCACCCTCTGGGGACTAGGAAGAAAATTATACGATTAAGTATACTGCATTCTCCTTAGTTAAAACAGACAATCAGAAATATAGAACCAAATGGAAATCTTAGAGGTTATACTATTTCAATAAAAGACAATGAGATTTAATTCCATCCGTATTTCTAATGCTTTAGAGATCACCTGAGCATTAGATTATTATAAACTGAAGTGTTTTGAAAATATAAACATATACCAGGAATTAGCAACTTTCTATTTTCAACGATATTTCTTTAAAAAGTGACTAAGGTGGTTTTAAGCAGAACCATTCAGTTACATATCATATTCAGGTTTAGTTTTCAGTCAAATGAAAAGAAAAGAAAATCTATAATCTAGTTTTAATGAAGATACAAAAACATAGAAGTGCTCAATAATGGAAACAGACAACATACCTTATTGGTAATACTGTACTACAAATTAAAATATGTGGTAAGAAAAGAAAATCTTAATTTTTCTTAAGGGAAAATTAAGTTTAATTTAGTAGAACTAATTTCAACTAAGTGTATTTAATTCTAGATTCTTACTGGTAGAATAATGGTGCTTGGCTTGGATATTTTATAAGACACTTTTGATGTTTAGGTGAACAATTCAATTTTCCAAATACTGAAAATGCTGGTCGGCATAGCAGAACCACAAGAATTTCCTTTGGGCTGGGTGAATTGGTACATGAAGATAGGCCTCAGTAATGTCCTCCAAAGCTAGGAAATCTCCCTCTCTAATCCCTTCCAGGATGGAGCAGAGGGAGTGTATTCTAAACCTCTGGTATACCAGATATCTATAGAGGCCCTTGAGATTCAAAATTGCCCTACACACACACACACACACACACACACACACACACACACACACACCAAGCTTTTTGGGTACTATGAAGAGCATTAAATAGAAACCTGACCCCCACTGGTCTGGCGGAATCGGCTAAATAGCCCAAATGGCTGGAAGGTTACTGCAAAATCCCTATTCTCTCCCGATCAGCTGGGACTCGGGAGGCAGATAATAGATAGGGGCTGGGCCAGTAAGAGATGGTATTTACCGGTTCTCTGAACCATTCAAAATGTCCACTATCAGTTCTCCAGAACTGGTCAGAACCTGCTGAATACCACTTCTGTAACAGACCCCCAAAAGTTCCAAAGTCCTGAAAGACACACGTACACTCCATGGTCCCATGACATTTGGGGCGTTCAGAAATTCTGCCTTTACATCGTTTGCAGCATCCTGTGGTCATGTGATCAGAATTTACAAAAGGTCATATAATCAAGTTTATTTATTTATTTATTTATTTAATTTATTGGATTTATATGCCGCCCCTCTCCGAAAACCCTGGGCGGCTAACAACAATCGTAAACAGTGTACAATAATAATCCAATACTAAAAGCAAATTAAAAACCCCTTAATATAAAAAACCAAACATACATACAAACATACCATGCATACAATTGTAAAGGCCTAGGGGGAAAAGGAATCTTAATTCCCCCATGCCTGGCGGCAGAGGTGGGTTTTAAGTAGCTTACGAAAGGCAAGGAGGGTGGGGGCACTTCTAATCTCTGGGGGGTGTTGGTTCCAGAGGGCCGGGGCCGCCACAGAGAAGGCTCTTCCCCTGGGTCCCGCCAAGCGGCATTGTTTAGTTGACGGGACCCGGAGAAGACCCACTCTGTGGGACCTAACTGGTCGCTGGGATTCGTGCCGCAGAAGGCGGTCCTTGAGGTAATCTGGTCTCACGAGTGCTATCTTACACTCAACACTATTTTTACCGGTTTATACTTTTATTCAAAGGAATTGTGCTAAAGAACCCAGGTCCCAGCCTTATGTTTCACTGGATGGATCATTTAGCTACAGGCAAAAATGTACTCTTCAAGGAAAACCCTTTCCTCTAATAAAGTATGTCTATAATTATGCCTCTCTCGCTCTCAAATTATCCACTTTTAAAACATTTGTTTAAATTTTATTAAATTCATTCATCTTAATAAGAATAATGGAAGGAACAGAACGTTTTAAATTAAACTCTATCAGCACATTGCTGAAGGCTAAAAAATGTAAAGTCAAACAACTGTATACAAATTATAAAATAGATGCTGAATCAATTTATAACATTTTATTTATTAGATTTGTATGCCGCCCCCATTGCAGTACAATACACTGGGCTGGCTTAGGATCTGCTATGCCCTCCCCCAAACAGAAAAGGAGACCCTTCTCACCACAGGAGGCATTTCAGATTCGATAAAAGAATGTCACTGTGGAATGCAAAGAGAGGGCATGGTCCTCCCATGCCTCCAACTGGTAGCTGTGCTAAGTTTGGGGGTTCTCTGTACCATCTGAAGTTCTTCCTGGTTCTTTTGCAGGCAGCACCATCTGCAGATCAAAATCTATTCAGGGAATCCTCCAACCAGTGGAAAAGAAGCTACAGAAGAGAATATCAACTCCATGGTAGACTGTTTTATGCTAGGATTAACAATTTAAATCCTTGCATTGTTACAAATGTTTGGTGCAAATGTCAAAGTTGAAGGCTGGGAACTGAAGGAGGTGAAGGGTGAAATTGGATTCTCCAAGACTATCTTATCTAATTGTAAATTAATCTTTTGTTGTATCTCCTGAATTTAAATGCAATGTAGCTATGGGCTGGCGATGAGGCAAAATGTATTGATAAGCCTTGCCTTATTAACTGCTTCAATTACCATTCCTGCTGACTGAAGAGAAAATATTCCCAAATCAAAGGCAGGAGCTGAGCGAAATTGTATCTGTGGAAAAATGATTTTTTAAATGTAATTGTCATTTATCTGACCAGCCTTTCATCCTCTGCAACCAGCAGGTCCAAGTGAATCTTTTAGATTTTTGTATCCTATAGTTTTAAAAAAGTCTTCATTTATAGTTTTACTTTGTTCTTTCATTCCTTTAATAATTAGAAAATTAAAATGGCTTGCAAGGTATCACGGGGCACAAGTTTATTTTGTCAGCTTGGCTTGAGGTATTACTTTTTCAAACGCAGGCAAAACATCTAAAGGCAGTATAGGTAACTAGGTTGTATGTGATCAAAAGATTCCAAGGTATAGTATCTGCATCAAAAGAACTGCTCTTAAGAAAGACTCTGTTTGTGTTTGTGTTTGTGTGTGTGTGTGTGTTTGTCGAGTCACCCTGGTATACCCAAATATGGGAGGGAGCATACTGCTTCCTTTTTGCCTCTATATATATTTGCCTCTACACACACACACACCCCCCTAAACACCACAATTCAATCAGCATGTAAAGCAGTGGTTCTCAACCTTTCTAATGCCTCAACCCCTTAATACAGTTCCTCATGTTGTGGTGACCCCCAACCATAAGTCTAGAACCAATTCTCCCAATAGAGCTTTAAGCTGATGAGCAGGAAGGTCAGAGGGATACCCCAACTGTAAACACCTGATTGGTTGGATTGTAAAAATAATTTAAAAAAATAAAAAATGTAATTTTTTTTTGAAGATGGGGATGACCGTGGCTAGTGACCATAGGTTTGGTTGGGAACTGGTCCTGACTGTGCAATGAACCATTTATTTTTATTTATTTATTTATTTATTTTATTTGACTTCTATGCCGCCCAAGCCCGAAGGACCCAGGGAGGCTTACAACAATATAAAGAGATACAAATACAATAAAAAGAAGTCAAATATAAATATTTAAAACTATAAATCCCAGTTTAAAACCCACCACTCAAGCAATCCAATCAACACACAGGCATATCATTCAGTACAATTCAGCCATGACAGATGTCAAATTCATAGCCCCCAGGCCTGCCGGCAAAGCCATGTCTTCACAACCTTTTGGAAGGCCAGTAGGCTGGGAACTGTATGGACATCAGGGGGAGTTGGTTCCATAGAGCCGGGGCAGCCACAGAGAAGGCCCTCCCCTGCGGCCCTGCCAACCTGCATCGCTTAGTTGATGGGATCTGGAGGAGGCCAACCCTGTATGATCTTATGGGTCTCTGGGAGGCATGGTCCCATAGATAATCTGGCCCTAAGCCATGTAGGGCTTTATAGGTAATAACTAACACCTTGAATTGTGACCAGAGATTAACCATAACTATAATAATAAGCAAAGGTAGTACCAATAGTAATAGGCACCTTGCATGCAATCCCAAAACAATTGGAACACCACTTGAACACCTCTGGCTTCGATAGAATCACAGTCAGTCAACTGTAAAAGCAACTTTACTTGGAATAGCTTACATTCTCAATGATACCTTTAACACCATCAAATGCTTATGCCTATCCCAGGTCTTTGGGAAAGAATCAATAGGTGGGTAACAATGCCAAATCTAATCCAAACAGAAAGCTGATTGTATAATGAATAATGAATAATAGTTTTGGGTTAGGTATAACATTTATTGAATATGCCAAGTTAAAATGCTCTATGATATCCTGAACATTCCAAAATTTTCCAGAAAACCAATTCTGATGCAAAATATTTCCAGAAAGCTTCCCCAATAAGTATGGAGATCAGTTCCAATTAAAGGCAATAATAAATAACTATTGCCTCTACTGTGCCAAAAATAAGTTTCTATTCCATTGCCAGGTTTTACGTTATTTTCTTTTGCGGCACAAATCATGGAAAGGCCTGGTTTCAGACAAGAGCTCTTATTTTATGCAGTAATAAATCTACATTGTTCTCATTCATTTTATAACACATTATTGACATACTCATAAAGACCTTGCACTTGGCAATCCACATGTCTGGCATGATACAAGAGAAATTAGCCACCTCTGGAAAATCAAGAAAATAAATTTAAACCCTGAATAAAATCATTGGGAGTATATAATTTATAATTATGTTTTATTAACTAGTTTCACTACATTTGAAAGATATTTTTTAAAAACACTTAAGCCGAATTTGTAGGCACCAACTTTAGCTTAGTTTTATAGAGTTTTATAAAAAGATTTAGATATTTTTCAAACCAGACGAAACAGTTAGAATGGCTATTATAGAACAGAATACTACTTTATATATTTCTAAAGCTAACAGTCTTTTTGTTGCCTTAAATGCATTTTTCCAAATATGAACCCCAAATAAGTGTGTTTTTGAGGATATACAATTTTGTAATCATGCAAAATAAAGTACAGTGGTACCTCTACTTAAGAATTTAATTCATCCTGTGACCAGGTTCTTAAGTAGAAAAGTTTGTAAGTAGAAGCAATTTTTCCCATAGCAATCAATGTAAAAGCAAATAATACATGCAAACCAATTAGGAAAGAAATAAGAGCTCGGAATTTGGGTGGGAGAAGGAGGAGGAAGAAGAGGAGGAAGACAGTCGCTGCTGAAGGAAAAAGGTGAGATGAGAGGAACAAAAAAAATCCAAAATTATAAGGCTTAAAAAAAAAAGAGGGACTCTAAGACGGCGAGGAGGAGTATGCGCCTCCCATATACCCGGCGCGAGACTGCCTCCCATACACTGCGCCAGAGAGAGAAACATAGGCAGGCGAGGGGGGGAACCTCCCGCTCCTTTGACCAAAAGGCGGTGGCTGCTGCTGCTGCTGCTACCTCTTCCTTTCCATGCTGAAGGGCTCCCCTCTTCTTTCACCCGCTCGTTTTATAGCCGTCGCCTTTCCTTCACTGTGGTAACTCATCAGTTTGGCTGAAGCCGTGTTGATCCAGCCGGGGTGAAGTGCCCCCTTTTGTTTTTCCGCACTCAGACGCTCTGGGAGGCACTCTTGTGCTGGGTTTATGGGAGGCAGCATGAGGGAGTCACCACAGTGAAGTGGTTTATTCCCTCTCCAAGCATCCAGAGAAAGGAAAATGCTCTGTTCGCTCTGGGCTGCCCAGAGCAAAGGGAGCGTTTCTCTTCTCTGGGTGCTGGCAGAGGTTTATTCCCTCTCCAGGCACCCAGAGAAAGGAAAACGCTCTGTTCGCTCTGGGCTGCCCAGAGCAAAGGGAACATTTCTTTTCTCTGGGTGCTGGCAGAGGTTTATTCCCTCTCCAAGCACCCAGAGAAAGGAAAATGCTTCGTTCACTCTGGACTGCCAAAGCCTCCTTAAGCGCCACTGAAAGGCTCCAATACCTAAAGTCCTGCTGGATTCATTTCAGAAGTTCAAAATCTTGGACAAAGAAATGGTCACCTTCCTCTGTTGCTTCCCAGCAACCAGCACCTAAGACATTCAGGACATAATAATAATCAAGCCAGCACCATTAGTAGCTACTAATTGCCTGTTACCCCATGAATCTGTTATCCAGTTGCCTTCCAAACAATCCAAAGTGGCTTCCACTAGCATAACTGATGGCAATGAATTCCAGTTTAAGTGAGCGTGGCATGAGAAAGTATTTCTGTCCATCCTGAGTCTCTCCATGGACCCTTGTTACTTTGCAGTAATTATCTTGCATCAGTTCCCTAACTTTTAAAAATTATCTTTTCTCTATGTATATTATAACAGTAAACAATTAAAGAAAATTTGAACTATTCATTATGAACTTTTCCCAACTGTGTTTCAAAAATTCAGACGGTTTATTGCTGCTCGTTGGGGCATTATTTTGTTTTCTTTTGTTTTGCTGTTAAGAAAACCAAGTTAAAAGCCTGACGAACGGAGTCTAGGACAAGTAGCACTCCAGCTGTTGTGGTTTACAATGCACAACCAATGGTCACGGCTTACTTCTATATGCTAACTTTGTATGCTGTATTATTTTTCCAACATAGAATAAGGTTATTACTAAATATTTAACAAACTATAAAGCAAAAAATTACAAATGCATTTATGCTCTAAGAATAAATGCTGGATGCCAAATCTTTTTTTTTTTTTAAACTTTCAAAGACAGCAATGTCAACATCATACAATAAGACTTTCTTGAAATGAAATTAAACAAGCACTACAGTCTGGGTTGATATTAAATATTAAGAATTTAAAAATAATGCCTGTATGTATAATTAATTCACAGCTAACAGAGAATAAATTAACTCTTCACTGTTTTCTTGGGTTCACTAGTAAATATGGATTGTTTGCAGGAGAAATAAAGAAAAGGAAGGAAAGCAATAACAACCTTAGACAAGATCAGGAAGGATGGTGATATTTCTATGCAGTGCTTTTATATTAAAGGCAGAAAAAAGTGCTTCAAGACATGCAGGGATAGGAATTTGGCTATCGTTGTCTACCATTCCTTAATCAAATGTGTCTTTTATCAGGAAAGGGCATGACTGCACTGCCCGAATCACTATGCCACGAAATATCAGAATTAAAGCAATGAAGCTCTGCAAAACTGTGGGCAGATTTCAAGCTTCAGGACTGCTTCATCAAACAATTTCACTGCAACTACAACACAATTAGAGGAAAAGCAGAGACTATCTAGATAAACTATATTTATGTTATTGCATCCCACCCATTTTTAAAAAATCAAATCCAAACAATTTCATACACACCTCCAAAAAATGTACGCACTTGGGGACTAATTTCTGAACAGCAACAGATCACAATGTCCAAATTCCTTCCAAGCCTATTCTCAGGATTCAGAACAGCTTTATATGATCTGATAACCTCATAATATAGTTGCAAATGCAACTTCTAAAATTTTCATCTACCCACACGTTGGCTGAAATTCTGAGAGCTGCAGTTCCGACATAATGGGAATGAATCTAGATAGAGAAAAGTACTATACATGGTGAATCAGGTAGACTGTTGAAATGAGGGCAACCCTCTAGTGGTAGCTTTTAATTATACTTAATCATCAGAGAGTGATTGCTGATACAGTATATGATTTTTTTTTATTCTTGTCTTGGGCATTATACAAATTCCATTAAAATAGAACTGGAAGTGAAACTTAGGGACATAAATTCTAAATATTGACCAAAATAAGACTTTAAGATTTTTTTTTAAAAAAATGCATTGATGTTACTAATGTAGAATGTATCAGGAAAGTAATACGTTTCAATTAAGGTTGCAACCCATTAAATCAGGATTGCAACACAATTAAACAAATTGTTAATCGATCACACAAAGGATGAATTATTATTCTATCAAACAAATGTGCATATAAATAAATTTAATTTAATGCAAGCGCTCCTTTCTATGAATATGCAAGCCTTTTCCATAGATAGAAAAGCCTTTTCTGACTTAATGCAGGATACCTGTACAGCTGTGGAAAAGTAAAATACAAAACTATGTTTTGTCTCTGAAAAAACATTGCCTGGTGGTTTGTAATGTCAATTATTACAAGAATACTGTAATCTCTTATATGGATTTTTGTTGCATCTTATAATGTGCCTTTTGTTATTATTTGTATATTATTTTATGGAATAGCACCACTGTCGAATTATTAGGATCTCAAACAGAACTTTTTATGAAATAATACAGGATGCCACAGAAATCTTCAAGAATATATAAAGACACTTCCAGGGATGAATGGCACACTAATGTCAGCTTCATGGGAATATGAGAGAGAAAAAATCAGGATGAGGCATTCAAAATTAAAAAGAAAAGAAAATTACAATCCCAGAGAGCAATTGTAATATTTTTTTGCTAGATTTTCAAAAGAAGCTGTTTAAAGTTTTAAAGAAATTTGAAACGATCAACAATCCTTTGAATGGATTAAAGATCAAGATTTATGTAAAATGAAGGGACACAAAGTCAATTTATTTGATAAAGATTAAAATGTTATTTTGGGTGATAGTGTTTAAACAGGTTTTGTACTTCAGTGTCGTTCTACTTAAAACATAGAATTTTGTGAACTCATTTTCTTTAAAGGAGAAATTATCCTCTGTCATGTTAAATTTTTGTTCTTTTCTTTATGCTAGGACACTAGGAATTTTTAATATCTTTTAAGTTTTGATTTGCTCATAGTTAAGAATTGAGAGATAGAATGTTTACTTGAATGGAACATGCTGATATTTGGCATAGTTTTCTTTGGATTTCCGGACATCTGGAATTGAAAAATGATGTACAGTGAATTTGATTACAGTTACCATAATGTTTAAGCTTTTCTCCCTGCAATTATTTTAAGTATTGTGATCTGATAGTATTTAAATTGGCTTCATTGTATGTAGTTCTTTCTACTTAAAGGAAGGGATATCTGTGAGCTTGTTTTCTTTAAAAGATAAATCCTCCCTGTTCTATCATTAAACTTTAATCTTTTGTTTACACTGGAACACTGAGATACCCTAGGATATCTAATTACTTTTAAATGTGGATTTGCTCACTGTTAAAAGTTGTGATCTGGAATGTTGTTTTATATATATATATATATATAATCCTCAGAGAGGGTTCGCAACTTGGGCGTCCTCCTTGATCCACAGCTAACATTGGAACACCATCTCTCGGCTGTGGCGAGGAGGGCGTTTGCCCAGGTTCGCCTGGTGCACCAGTTGCGGCCCTATTTGGACAGGGGGGTCATTGCTCACAGTTGCTCATGCCCTTATCATCTCGAGGTTCGATTACTGCAACGCTCTCTACATGGGGCTACCTTTGAAAAGTGTTTGGAAACTTCAGATCGTGCAGAATGCGGCCACGAAAGCTGTCGTGGGGCTTCCTAGATTCGGCCACGTTTCCACAACACTCCGTGGCCTGCACTGGCTGCCGATCAGTTTCCAGTCACAATTCAAAGTGTTGGTAATGACCTTTAAAGCCCTACATGGCATTGGACCAGAATACCTCCGGAACCGCCTTCTACCGCACGAATCCCAGCGACCGGTTAGGTCTCACAGAATTGGCCTTCTCCGGGCCCCGTCGATCAAACAATGTCGTTTGGCGGGCCCCAGGGGAAGAGCCTTCTCTGTGGCGGCCCGGCCCTCTGGAATCAACTCCCTCCAGAGATTAGAACGGCCCCCACCCTCCTTGTCTTTCGCAAGTTACTTAAGACATCTCCCCCAGGCTTATTATATTTCACGTTTCGTGTGTATGTGCTGTATGGTTTTTAATTGTTGGGGTTTTTATATATTTTATTATTAGATTTGTTCCAATGTTATACTGTTTTTTATTGCTGTTATGAGCCACCCCGAGTCTTCTGAGAGGGGCGGCATACAAATCTAATAAATAAATAAATACATATTAATATTATCATTTTAGGGCTATTTGGATTTTTTGCTGACACTTGAATTAGAGAATACATTACTCACTGGATTTGCCTATAGTTAGGAGTTATGGGATGAAAAGTTTTATATTTGTTAATTATGGAGGGGTGAAAAGATAGTGAAATTGTTTATATTTGTGGAGATGATT
Organism: Erythrolamprus reginae; assembly: GCF_031021105.1. NCBI lineage: Eukaryota > Metazoa > Chordata > Lepidosauria > Squamata > Dipsadidae > Erythrolamprus > Erythrolamprus reginae. Next base: position 281,844,545 of record NC_091950.1, read on the forward strand.
TTCAATGGTTCCCTCCTCTCTTTTCTTTTTTAGTCTGTATTATGTTTCATTATTAGAATCAAAACTTTTAACAAAACTGTTCTTTAAAAATTTACATTCTTTGCATCCATTCAAATATTTCTGAAGCAAGAGGTTCTGTCACTTATATGTAATGGTGGTAGGGGTTTTTTTTTTGTGAAAGATATAATAAAGCCATATGACTTTTACTCTTTGAGAAAGCTAATTCTACTTTTTCCCTGTAAAGCTCCCCAAATCTCCTCCCTCCCCCCCTCCAAGATTTTGGGAGCCTCCAGAATAGTGCAGAAGATACTATATGAAGCTATGGTACAGGGGCAAAAATACTGTCTTTCCATTAATGGAAGTTAAAACCAGATCCAAAATTTTTCAAATAAAATGAAGGACACCTTTACATTTGTGATAGCAGGCAACCTCTGGTAACATGTCTCTTGTGTGCAAAGAAAATCCTCCTTTTAAAATACAGCTTGCTGTGGCATCTAAAGAACCATTTTACCTTTGAGGGCAAACAGAAGATCAAAGAACTCAGTGAGCTACTGTCATCTAGCTCCCATTAAGTGTTCCTTTCCTACCACAGTCACCAGAAAGATTTCTGAAGAACCACATCATGTTAAGAGATGAAAAGAAGATGATTAAGTTTGATTTCAAGAACAGAAAGAAGAAAAGCAGAAAAATTAAGAGGGATAAACAGTGAATAGATGCAAAAGAAACATAGGTTGGTGCATTTATAAACTAAAATAGTAAAGTAAATCAGTATTGTTTTATAATCTTTTCCATTGTGTGTTTTGTACATTGTTGTTTTTATACATTGTAAACCACCCAGAGTCACAAGATTGCAGGATACAAATGTCAGAAATAACAAATTACAGTACCGCCTTTTTATTTTACACTCCTCCTCTCTTCTCAATGCATTTGTTTCATTTTCATTTATTTTGGAGTGAGAACACATTAATTAGAGGGCAATGGATTTATTGTTTGGGGAAATTGTGTATTCTGATCAAATAGAGCAGTGGAAAAGATGGAGACCAGCTAAAGAATGCCTTTGCTTCTTCATGCTGTATTAACTTTATGTTCATTCTTATGTCTAGCAAATATCAGTATTTTTTAATAACAAGATAAAATCTCAGAAGAGAAAATATAACATATAGTGCTACCATTCTCTATTTTTTCTGGAAAAGAGCATTGGCTTACCTGATACACTCCTTATCAGAAGGAGCCAGCAGTCAGGATGGGTGTTCTCACCCATCAGCTTTAAGGACTGAGTCTGTTGATTTAAACTGGGATCTACCCATTGGCTCCCAGTTCTGACGGATCTGATGCAAAGATTCAATGTGGTAAACACTATAGACTTCCAAAAACCACAATGCCTCATCTATTGGGCCTTGCTGTAAGAAAGCCCAGCTTTCAATGCCTATGGGTATAGGTAAGAAGAACAGGGCATTTTGGGAGTGGAGCCAAGTCTATCTTCTGTACCCATGAAAACCATACCCCAACCCACCCAATCCAGTTAAATTCCACCCCAATTTCTGCAGAAAAAAATGCCAACACATGCCTGATAAAACAGAAAGTCTGATTAAAGATTTTACGAATATGTGCTTAGTCTTCTAAGTTCACCTAGTATTACCTGAGGAGGCTTTTCTTGGGAAATTTAGTCACCTTATACAAGTAAACTGGCCACTTCCATAGCAGAAATCTGAGATTTACTTTATACAACAAAAGTGGATTCTGAAAAATCAAGGAATATCTGCCACTAATAGGTTTTATTAATAATACAAAAACACAGAAGATTATACAATCATATGACTGCTTGTAATTTCTTATTCACTTCACATTTCTCTTATCTTAAAAAGCAAAATTCATTTTTATTGTTAGAAAAGATAAAAAGATCTGTACTGCTTGTTATCAAAATCCCAGTGGAAGTGAGGACCCCGCTAATCGTGATTCTGGTAGATAGAAGCAGAATTTTTTCTTATTTCCCCCCCCAGAAATTAAGGTGTGTCTTATACTCCTAAAAATATGATATTTTATGCAGGGAGAATTAAGCCACATGTAGGGGCATTGCAAAAACCTTAAGATTCAGCCAAACATTTTGCTTGGAAGCTATGTTGAATGTCATATGCTTCTTCAATAGCTATACTAAAAGTCATTAAATGACATGTTTTCTGTATTATTTCCAGGGTTGACACTTTTATTATACACTAATCAATATCCAATCATACTAAGGCATTTACAATTGTTAAGAAGAACTTAACAGCCTAAAGTTGTAATATTCTACACATATTCTTCTTGGGACTACATCTAATGTAAGACTTGCTTCTGCCTGAGAATGGTTAGGGAAGTGTTATGAAATATGATTGTATTGAAGAGAGCAACTGACACCTGGACTTACCAGAAATCCAAAGTAGGACACAATTATTAATAGCAAAACCATTAGAAGGCAGAGGAGCCATGAAGTTTGCAATGAAGACTTTCTCTAGTATGCAGGATATTCTCTGCCTTGCGGCACAATTGGTTCTTTTTACCCTTAAACACCAAACGTGGTTTAAATTCAAGGCCTGATCTTCAGAGTAAGAACTATAAAAATAAGAACATTTGCATGTCTTATTTGTGAAAACCTTGCTTTCCTACTTAAATAGAAAATAGACAAGTTGTTAGTTTTCCTACAAAAACCTGTGGATTTTTTAAAAAAGAAACCTCTAAAATCACATCATTATTAGTTAGATTGATAGAGAGGATTTAAATAATCAGAGAACATCTGAAACCAGTTTTATTCAAAGAAAAGTAGGGTTTTTTAAAAAAATTTATGAATAACTATCTCCATTTATAACCCTGAACTACAATTTAGCATAAACTGGTTCTTTGTCTCCTTTTCTTAATTGATGAGGAAGACCAAGTCACCAAAATTCAGTTTTAATTAGCAAATTCATGATTTGTCTTAATATATATAGTTAATATTAATATACAGTTATATTAACTTAATTAACTAGTTAATAGTTAGTTAATATTTATTAACTAAGCTAGTAAAACAATCCAGGGTGGTGACTGGGTTGTTTAACAAATGACTAAGATAGTTTAGATATTGTTTTCAGTTAGCAAATATGTTAAGAGGTAAAGTTAAAAAATATTTCTTTCATGTACACACAACCATTTGTCATAGTGAAATTTCTTTTTTCTGAATGGCTGATGAAAAAACAAGTCATACAAAGATCAATTGTAGGGCAAATCTCTTAGTTAATGGCTGTTTCAATTTCAATATTCACAGAGCCTTCTCTGTGGCGGCCCCGGCCCTCTGGAACCAACTCCCGCCAGAGATCAGAATTGCCCCCACCCTCCTCGCCTTTCGTAAGCTCCTTAAAACCTACCTCTGCCATCACGCATGGGGGAACTGAAACATCTCCCCCGGGCCTATACAGTTTATGCATGGCATGTCTGTATGTATGTCTGGTTTTTATAATAAGGGTTTTTTAGTTGTTTTATTATTGGATTGCTACATACTGTTTTTATCACTGTTGTTAGCTGCCCTGAGTCCACCGAGAGGGGCGGCATACAAATCCAATAAATAAATAAAATAAATAAATATTATATTCTACAAGAATGTATAATGTAAAAAAACAAATAACCGGGGCATAAATATCACACTGAAATGCTAATTTAATATGTTCTTTGTTTTATATGCTTTATAAAACTGGGGAAAGTTTTATGAATGGTTGGAAACTAAAAATAACTGAGAAATATTTTTAATCACCTTTGAAGGAATACATGATTATTTAATTTTAATTTTTAATTTAGACCCTGATGAAGAAATAAGATTTGGTGGCAGCAATGGATAAGGATTTAACACAGAGGTGAAAAGGTTAAGTTAGATACTGAGTTAAGATGTTTATGTTTTATTATAGATAGAAAAAGGGAATATAAGGGAATTTTATAATATTGCTATTTGTAGACAAAATATGTTTGATGTGCAGTTAATTTTAATTAATTTAGCAAAGAAGGAAAAATCACTTTATTAAAAATGTATATCAAGATTTATTTTTGAATGTTTAATGTAACAAAAAATATTTTTTATTATTTTAGGCATTGATTCTGTGTTTTCTACTGGTAATGTTGTTTTTACTCTATGTTGGTGAAAAATAAAGAAAATTTGGTACGCCCCCCCTCCCCCCAAATGCAGGCTGTTCCTTGAATCAGAGAAGCTTATTTCAAGAGCACAATAGGTAAACATTATGAGTTGTGGGCAGCAAAAGTTTACTTCTGCCATAAAGCCCTTTTACCAGTAGTCCTAAACTTACTACCACAATTGGGACCAGAATCTCCATTGCTAAGCAAGGCAAATGATATGTAATTCACTGCAGTTGTTAAGTGAATCATGTGGTTGTTAAGCAACAGGCTTCACCTATTGACTTTGCTTGTTGAAAGCCAGCTGGGAAGGTTGCAAATAGTGATCACATGACTCTGGGGCGCTGCAACTGTCATGAATATATACTTGGCCGTCCTTCTCGATCCACAACTTACATTAGAGAACCATCTTTCAGCTGTGGCGAGGGGGGCACTTGCCCAGGTTCGCCTGGTGCACCAGTTGCGGCCCTACCTGGACCGAGACTCACTGTTTACAGTCACTCATGCACTCATTACCTCGAGGCTCGACTACTGTAATGCTCTTTACATGGGGCTACCTTTGAAGAGTATTCGGAAACTTCAGATTGTGCAGAATGCAGCTGCGAGAGCAATCATGGCCTTCCCCAGGTATACCCACATTACACCAACACTCTGCAGTCTGCATTGGTTGCCAATCAGTTTCCGGTAACAATTAAAAGTGTTGGTTATGACCTATAAAGCCCTTCATGGCATTGGACCAGAATATCTCCAGGACCGCCTTCTGCCGCACAAATCCCAGCGACCGGTTAGGTCCCACAGAGTTGGCCTTCTCCCGTCGATGAAACAATGTCATCTGGCGGGACCTTCTCTGTGGTGGCCCCGACCCTCTGGAATCAACCCCCCCCTGGAGATCAGGACTGCCCCCACCCTCCTTGCCTTTCACAAACTCCTCAAAACCCACCTCTGTCATCAGGCATGGGGAAATTGATTCCCCTGGGCCGTTTCCGCTTTATGTATGGTCTGTATGAGATGTATGATTGTTTTTTATATTAAGGGTTTTAAATTGGTTTAATGTATTGGATTTGTACTGTTTCTTGTTGTGAGCCGCTCCAAGTCTTCGGAGAGGGGCGGCATATAGATCTAAATAATAATAATAATAATAATAATAATAATAATAATAATAATAATAATATGATGATGATGATTGAAAATATCTTTGGGGGAAGGGGCCTTTTTTAATTTGATGAAAGAGATCTCAAGTTAGAATAAAAGAAATCTGTTTGGGATCCAACAAGGAGGAATGTTTGTTTGTTTATTGATTTATTTGTCAAACAAGTATAGTATTACAGTACATATTAACATAACATAATATAACATAAGTAGAACGTAGTAATAGAAAGGATAATAAGACAGGACAGGGACATTAGGCACATAAGTGCACTTATGCACGCTCCTTACAGACCTCTTAGAAAAGGGGAGAGGTCAATTGTAGATAATGTAAGGTTGAAGATTTTGGGGTTGGGGGAAGCAACAACAGAGTCAGGTAATGAGTTCCAGACGGTGACCACTCTATTGCTGAAATCGTATTTTCAGCAGTCAAGTTTGGAGCGATTTACATTTAATTTGTTTCTATTACGTGCTCTTGTGTTGTTGTTAAAGGTGAAGTAGTCACTGACAGGGAGTACATTATGATGTATGATTTTATGAACAACAGTTAAATCAGTTCGGAGACGACGTACTGTAGTTGTAAATTTTCTAGATTTAGTATTTGAAGTCTGGAGGAGTAGGGTAATTTGCTACGTGAGGAGGAGTGAAGGACTCTTGTGAAGTATTTCTGGGCTCCTTCGATTGTATTAATATCTGATATGCAATGTGGATTCCACACAGGTGAGCTGGTATTTTCCATGGTCTTTTTCTAAAGCCTAATTCAATTTGAGATTTTGAATTAGAGAAGGAAGAATGACTGAAGGAAGGACTTGATTTTTTTCTCACAATGCTAACTCAATACTATCTCAAACTTCACCTCACCCTCTACATTTGAACAATGAATATGTGCAACATAGCCTTATCTGGCCATTCCTCTGATTATCTAGAATTTAAAATCCTGTAGAGATTTAGATACATAAATATACATGTAGATAAAAAGGAGGATTCAGGAGAGGGCAAGATACTTGCTGACAGATGTCTGAAAAAGCAAAGACATAACTTTAAGCATTTGACCTTTGCCTTTGGGCCTAGCAGAGAAGAGATACAATCCAACATCTAATAATATTCCTAAAATGCAAAATCTACTTGGAACTTTATTTTGAATATTAATATAGTATAGCAAAGTTAGTATCACAGCATGAATGCTAGGTTAAGATATTCTTACATAATGTGAATGCAGAGAAATCTTTGACATGGAGACACTATGAAAAACAAAGCATTTCTCATGTGGAGATGGTATCACCCTAGATATCTCTGATATATACACTCTCTACCCTTTTGAAATTAATCTCCTATATTTTGCATTCTGTATCTCTGGCAATATCATTTGGCCCCTAAAAATCACAGGCTTTCTCTTTTGACTCAAATTAAGAAAATGTTCATGTAGAAATGCTGCAAGACAAACTTTGCCTGAAATCATAATTTAACATCATAGACTTCACTCCTATTCATAATTACATCTCTTAATTGAGACCACTCTCTCCCAGTATTAATTAATTTACATGTTTCTACATCCAATTTATGAGATTGCTTTTGTCATCTGTAATAAAAATGGAAAAGAAGTAAAACTAAAGACAAAAAAGACAAAAATCTCATGAAGGAATTTAATCAAGTATTTCAGAAAGCTGTCAGAGGAAACAAGAAGCAATATTACATCTGTAAAGATATTGACAATGGGAAGAGACATAGAAAAACAAGCAAATCTTTCTAAAACATTTCTAAATTCAGAAGGAAATTCCAATCTTGAACAGATATACTAAATGACATCATCAGATGGACAGTAACTGATTCAAAGATAGAAGAAAGATGAAAGAAACATACTGACATTCTTTGAAGATTTCAACATTGAAAATATTTTAGAAAATAGTTTTACTTAAAATAATATTGTACTGACAATGAGGTTTTAATACATTTTTATAGGCTTCTGACTTGGCTGAGCCCAGCACTCTGGGTTCTGCCAAGTCAGAAGCCTATAAAAATGTATAAAAACATGGTGAGCAACAGAAGTAAATAAAAATTCTCGCCAAACTATGCCTGCAAATCTAGGTAATACTCACTGACCAACAGAATGGAAAAGATCAATCTACATACACTACTAAAAAAAGAGATTTAACAAAATGTCTAGTTCACTGTTCACTCCAGGAGTTTAATTCTGAGTGGCTCAAGGTTCGACTCAGTCTTCCATCCTTCCGAAGTCAGTAAAAAGAGAACCCAGTTGTTAGGGGTAATATGTTGACTCTGTAAACTGCTTAGAGTGGGCTATAAAGCACTGTGAAGCGGTATATAGGTAAGTATTGCTTAACAAAATGTACACATTACCACACTTCTAGCAAAACAGCACATCATCCCTACATGGAAAGGGACATGCACACTGGACAATTGAGAAAACCAGATAATATAAATGTATTGAAAATATCAAACAGTGTACTGTATTTCCAAAAACCCAGGAATCTCACACCAATGCATTGTCCTCAGGAAAAAGCTCATACAGAAATGTGGAAGCCACAAAACAGATAAAACAGATTGGTTCCAGGTTAACAAAAAGTGACATAGCCTTGCATGTTTAGAATATATACAGTATACTGGAAAAAGATAATTATGATTTTAAAATTGGAGGAAGAAACATCTTATGCTAATGATATTACTGTGCTAGCTGAAAATACAAATTATCTGCAAGCTTTAGTAGTGAAAGTCAGGGAGCAAAGGGAAAAAGTGGCTGAAGTTAAGTATACACAGGACAACTAAAAAACATATAGCAACCACTATATAATTGACATTGAAGTGGTTCATAGCCTCTGCCTTTTAGGATCAACTATCAACAATAAAGGAATCGGAAGTCAGGAAGTAAGTTAGAGACTTGCTTTTCGTCCAGCATAAAGGCCTTGAAAAAGTTATGCATATTCTGTGATTGTTTACACCAACAAAGATCAGAATCAAGCTGCAGTGTTCTTTCCTCTGAAGTTCTATGGAAGTTGAGCTTAGAAATAGAATAGAAAGAATACTGATACTGAACTTCTTTCTCCTTCTATCCCTTCCTTCCCTTTTTTCGTTCCTTTCTTTCTTTCCTTCCTTCCTTCATTCCTCCTTTCGCTCTTCATATTTCTTAACCACCCATTTCCCTCTGATCCTGAAATCCAACTTCTTGAATCAGAAGTAAATTGATCATGTCAAAGTTCAGCTTAAATTTATTTTTCCATACCTGTCCTTTACTATTTGGAAATCTGCACAAGTTCTCAAAACATCCAGCAAGGAGTACGTACACCTTAGTATCATCAATATCCTGCTGAAAATTAGCCTCCAGCCAATGTCTGATAGTGGCTTAACTTACACAGAGACACATGAAACAAGATAAAATTTTGCAAAAAAAATCCAAGGAATCAAGTATGTTATCTCTTCCAATAACCACCATCATAAAGTGATATATTTAGGCTCCAACTTTTACAAGTACAGTACATCATTTTTTGGTGATTAATAAATTCAACACAAATGAGAAACCCAAGAATTACCATCCCCTTTCCCGGGAGGAAGAGCTAGTTAGGGGTATTTGTGTGCCAAATCTAAATCTTAATTTAGAATATAATGAATCAAGATTTCTTCTAAGAATTCTAATGCAATAAACCCATCCATCAATTCTTCAGCTATTCATATCCAATGTGTTCTAGCAATATCCTGTTTCTAGTTTCCTACACTATGATATTTCATTCTATGATATCTGAGGCATTATACACATATGCAGAATGAATGAAGTTTTGCCACAGAAGAGCAGCAAATAAGGTTATCAAGGATAAAATTAAATCTAAGACAAGAATGATAATACAAAAAAAATATTCCACTAAATCCAAGGAAAGTAACTCTCTGATAAATATGTAGTTTAGTATAAGATTATATCTTAATGAAAGCTAAAACTTTACTCAGATCTACCCAAAAGTAAGTCTCCATTTAATTTTGAAGAGATACATATCACATAGGTGTAGGCTTTAAAATATTTAAATATTTCAACTAACTTGAACTTTCAACCAATAATAAATCAAAATTGTAACTCATTCCCCAAAGGGAAAAGCAATGGTAATTATGAAGGAACATGCTGTAACTGTCTACTTTCAGACAAAAGATAAAATTGTTAACATTTTTAAAAGTAGTATTTATTTAAAGGAAGCTTAAAATACTGGATTGCTGGTCAAAATGGTACTTTTATATCAAGTATGACACATGAATATATTTCCATAAGAATCATGCAGAAATGAAATACTTTTGCTATTTCTTCAGTGGCATTAGCCTGACAACATTTTTGTGTTGTATTAATTACTTTAGTGGAGAATATGTAAATATAAAACTAAAGGAAAAGCACTATGTAGATAAAATAATTAGTAGTACAAAAGTTGGGTATTTTTAGACAGCTCAGCTTCTTAAAAGGCCTAAAAATCCATAAATAAGTAGCGGTACAAATTTATTTTTATTCTTTCTCTGAAGAGGCAAAACAAAGGCAGCCTCTTTCCATTATAGTCAGTTGTGGTACAATTTTGTTGCTTGCTTTTTTGTTAAGTGTTCTACAGAACCATCAGTGCGTGTACTACAGTACATTTCACAGAGGACACCAAGAACAGTTAAGCAGGTCAAGGTCTTGCATAAGGTTTGGAGGATGACTCCAGGGAAGCCTTGTCTTTGGCCATGTTGGCTGGGACTGATGAGAATTAAAATCCCAAACCTTTGGAAGACACTAAGTTTTATATCCCTGATACAAAGCCATCCAATCCTTATCCTTAGGAATTTATAATCTCAGCTGCAGCACAAGGGATTACCGAAGCTGAAGCTGATCACATCTTCAGTTACAGTCCCTGGTTCCTCTCTTTTTTTAGATGCATATCCTGCTTTTTCTCCAGGAACTATGCTAGCATACACAATTTCCTCCTCAGGTTTTTTTTTCCTGCCAACAAAAACTCCATGGGGTAGGTTGGATTTTGCAAGAACGACTGATCCATCCAGATGGACTTCATTACAATCTTGTGCACTTCACCCCACATACCCAACTGCTCCCAGAACATTTGAGGGAGTCATTTATGTGTTATTTGTATTGAATTTGTATTTGTATTTGTTTTGACTAGATTGCTCAGTTGTGGGTTTTAACTGGGGTTATTGTTTTAATATATATACAGTACTTGACTTCTTTTTATTGTTAACTGTACTTTTTTTTAATTGTTGTAAGCTGCCCTTCAGGATTGGGTGGCATAGAAGTTGAATAAATAAATGACTAAATGGATGAATAAATGAATGAATAAATAAATTTAATAGCGATAGCATTTAGACTTATATGCCGCTTCATAATGCTAACCCTGTACAAAGCCTCTGCTTCTTTTCAGGATCTAATGCAAGGTTGAATAATTTCTGACGACTTCAATTTCGGCTACTAGTTAGAAGTTATATCCAGATTGCCTCTCAATTTACACAGCCCAGAGCCAAAAAAAAAAGGCATTTTTTAAAATCCCAATCAAATGTGACCAGCGAAGAAATCCCTATCTTCGGAGCCGGGAGGGGAGACGAGTGCAGAAGTCGCTGAAAGGTCCAGCAGCCTTTTCACCAGAGGAAAAGAAAAAAAAGGCAAAGGAAACGGCTGAGGAGAAAAGAAACGCCTCGGCTTCACACAATTCTCTCTCTCTCCGGAGTAACCGTTGCAAGCGGCTCCTTCGCGTCTCGAAGGTGCAAAGCTCCTCCCTAACCGCCTTCCTCGGGCGCCCTCGGGGTCTTTGGAAGAAACATTTCCCGCTGCCTTGGCATCAGAGCCCGCCTCAGCTGCGGCGGTCGCAGGCCCAACCTAGTCAGCCAAGACGGTCCCGAGAGACCCGAGAGTTGGCACCGAACAGATGGGTCCTCCACACACGGAAAGCAAGGAGCGGGGTAGTTTTAAATACGGCTCTCCCCTGCCTTTACTTTCCGCCCCCTCGCGCTCTCAGGTTACCTTAGCAGCCCTCCCCTCCCCCCCGCACACACACCGTCCCCGAGGCGGCTCGAGAGAGTCGCGCGCGAGCCCGTGCTAAGAGTTCCCCACCCCAATGGGGGGGAAGGCGGAGAAGCGAACTCTCGGAGCGTTCCTTTCGTAAATACGCGCACAAGCACACACACACACAAACACACACAAACACGCACACACATACTCCCGCAGCCGCGTAGTTCGCCCAAGAGCTGCTCGCGGAGAGTTGTGGTGTTGTAGGGGTGGTTTTTTTGGGTTGGGGGAGCCCTTCGTTTCTCCTCCGAGGCGTAAGAAGAGCGAGTGTATGTGGTGTGGTGTGTACGGGGGGGTGGGGAGAGAGACAGAGAGAGAAGCTTGCTTGACGTGCCCGGGAACGCGAAGGGCCTTGCGGGAGACTGACACCGACCCGAGCGACGGGTCTCCGCGCGCCCCAAAGCGCCGTGCGCACCGCTTGCAACCGCATAGAGCACGAAGAGGAAAGAGAAAACGTGGCCGCGTTCAAAACTGCAAAAGGCGAGGAGCTGGCGCCCTTACATTATTGCAACAGGCGGTTAAGAAAAGGCGGGAGGGGGGGTTATAAACAGACCTCGCCGCGGCCTCTCGAAGTGAAACCGAGCCCGCCGCTTGGAAAGCTGTCAGCATATGTGGCGAAAGGCTGGCGCGGGGGGGGGGGTTACCCTTGGGGGGGGTTATTTTCCTCTCCTTCTCCGAGCCTGAAAAAGGGGGAAACGAGGCTCCGGCATTACCTTTCTCTTCGGCATGGTGTTGCCTTCCTGCAGGCGGCTTGAAACCCCAAGCGAAGAAAGCGGCCGCGGGGTTGTGCTCCTCGCCGCAGCAGCAGCAGCGTCGGATCCGCTCTTGGAAATCGCCCGCCGCCCGCGATCACCAGAGCTGACAGCAAAGGCAGCCTTGCCGCTTGGGTTGACCCCTCCCCGGGCGACAGCTGAAGCAAGGACGGCCTCCGCCTGGCGACGACGACGCTCAGCGCCCACCGCTTCTTCGACGGGAGAGCAGGGAAGGCGGGAGGGGTGGGTACGGAGAGGTGCAGCTCTGGCTTGCGATTGGCTCCCCAATTCGGTTTCTCCCCCCCCCCTCCTCCTCCTTCCCCGATTTGGGAATAGATCCGAAGGAGGAGGGGGGTGGGGGGAAGTCCTTGCGGCTTAGAGGCTGGATCCGTTGGGGCGAGGCGGGATCTCGCGATTGGCCGGCGGGCAGCCTTCGGATATTGCCCGGAGGAACGCGCCGAGGTTGGAAGCTGGAGGGAGCCGCCGCGCCGCTTAGGTAGGTTGCCCGCTCGATCCGAGCGCCTCTCCGCTCCGTATAGCGGCGAACCTCGAGGGTTTTGCGTCAACTTGGATTTCCCAAACCGCAGACCGAAGATTACCTTGTGGCCGAGAAGGCTACCACGTCGCGATCTTCCGTGTTTTGCAATCTGTTTTGCTCCAAGTTTTCGGAGAGGGGCGGCATACGAATATTATTATTATTATTATTATTATTATTATTATTATTATTATTATTATTATTATTATTATTATTTATTATTATTATTATTATTATTATTATTATTATTATTATTATTACAATTATTAGTAGTACAAGTGCACTAGAGTGCCTTCCGTCCCGTGTTCTATTGCTCTCCTATATCTCCTATACCTTTCTTCTATTCCTATATCTCTTCTATTCTTTCATTGATATGTTCTATTACTATATCTTCTTTTCTATTATTTCTTAGATATATTTTACTATGAGAATCTCCTCTATAACCATCATGTATTTTACTATGTGTATATAGATATATACCCACTAAAACCCTAATTGTGTATTGGACAAAATAAATACATAAATTATTATTATTATTATTATTATTATTATTATTATTATTATTATTATTAGTGCACTAGTGTGCCTTCCGTCCCCTGTCCAATTGCCATTCCTATATTTTATATATCATTTAGTTAGTTAGTCCAATGCACAATGAGGGATTTAATGGGTATACTGTATATACATATATGCACACAGTAAAATACATGATGAAGATTATAGAGAAGATACTCATAGTAAAATATATCTAAGAAAGAATAGAAAAGAAGATATAGTAATAGAACATATCAATGAAAGAATAGAAAAAGAGATATAGGAATAGAAGAAAGGTATAGGAGATAAAGGTGAGCAATAGGACAGGGGACGGAAGGCACTCTAGTGCACTTGTACTCGCCCCTTTTCTCCCATTCATATATTTTTCCTCTATTCTTCATTGATGTATTCTATTCTCATATCTTTTCTTCTATCCTTTCCCTGATATTTTACTACTACATGTTTTTATTCTCTTTAACTTTCAATTTGTATTGGACAAAATAAATAAATAAAATAAATAAAATTTTCAAAGCCAAGATTATGGCGTTATAGATTTGGATCTGTACAAATTTGTTATTATATGCAATTCAATTGTATAAACAATTACCATTTTTTAAAATGTTGCGGGGGTGAATAGAATAGAATAGAATTTTATTGGCCAAGTGTGATTGGACACACAAGGAATTTGTCTTGGTGCATATGCTCTCAGCGTACATAATCAAATAATTACAGTGAATAATCTGTACAGTTGTTCTATTAAATGTCTTTCTCCCTAAATCGGTCAGATGGACATCTGATGGTGTTTTCCATCCTGTTGGAAGAGGACCTAGGCATCAAGGATATCAAGAGTGAATTGAATTAAAGTGAGGGAGAGGGGCGCATACTCAGCCTGGCTCTCTCTTCCCAGATTCCATCTTACTCCAACTAGCAGGAACAGGGTCGAGACAGCTGGAGATGGGCTGGACACAGTGGTTGACCAGGGCATCTTTCATGTCTTGCCATGCTCTTAGCATACCACATCATTTGCAGAGACTGCCTTCATGACCATTGTCCTATTCTACTAGGTTTCATCCGCTTAGTCCACTGGAATTTGTCTTCACATGGAATAGACAAGTCCCTGTCAAACTGAAGGTCAATGACCCAACAGCTACTGTCAACCTGGTTTAGCCAGCCTGTCAAAGCTGTTGCCCGGGGTGTGGCTGCTGTTCATGCTACAGCTGATTGGAGCCACAGGTGACAGCTGAGTGACAGGTGGGGACCAATGGTGGATGAGCTGCCCTAAAATGAGCTGCTGTAAAGTAGTGTTTCCCAACCTTGGCCACTTGAAGATATCTGGACTTCAACTCCCAGAATTCCCCAGCCAGCATTCGCTGGCTGGGGAATTCTGGGAGTTGAAGTCCAAATATCTTCAAGTGGCCAAGGTTGGGAAACACTGCTGTAAAGAACACAACATGCTCCTACACCAGAGGTGCTACCCCTCCCTGAACACCCCATACACCCCATTAGATGGGCATCTAATTCAACATGCACTGGATTCGTTCTCTCTTAAAGACATTGGACAGCCATTTGTGCGAAATAATACAGGGTCTCCTGTTTGAGCAAAGGGTTTGAAGAGAACACCTCCAAGGTCCCTTCTAACTCTGTTATTCTGTTAAGAGGAACCATCAGTGCCTTTGGTATAGCGGTATACCGACTAAGACAGTCAGGTCCTAAATGATTATTTTAAATTGCATATCGATTGGGAAGAGGAATTGGCTGTTTTCAGTATTGCCATTATTGCATTTGAGATAGGCACTAATAGGTTATTGATATTAGGCAAAATAAAATTACTAAATTGGAGCCAGCCAGCCCTTGATTTGCCCAATAAACAAATTAGATGACTTTTCTAAGTAGGTACTTATAAGCAAACAGTATCTACTTGGCTTACCTGCACTGTGAAGCTAAGCAGGATCAGGCCAGGTTGGCATTTCAGTGGGAAACCCCAAGGGTGCAAGCCAGGCTGAGAATTTAAAACAAAGATGGAAGATGACAGTGGCAAACAGTATGGCTATCAAAAAATTCAAGAAAACAGTATAAGACCTTGACTAATATACTTCACTTAAATTTTTCAAGGGATAATAGGAGGCAAAGCAGGGCACCACCTTCCATTATATGACCAGGTATAGTAATTTACTCCTGTGTCCCCTTCCCCTCTGCTTATTTTCAATTTGCATGTATATAGTCGTGTTTTTCTGCTTTGTATATTAAAGATCTGGTTTTATTTATGCACGTACATGATCCATAAATAAAGTTCTGCTTTTATTTGCATATACGTCTGCAAGTATTTGAACAGCTTAGTATAAATCTGGTGCTAATGATAATTTTATTATTGTCGTAAAAGATTGATCAGTATAGTTTATCTCCAATACATCACTTGATGGATTAAATTACAGATTTTGCAGGCCTAAAGTAAAAGGAGGCTACGGTTTGTTTCCTAAGAACCTATGGCTTCTTTGCATATACAGTATTCAACAGACTCAAACTCAACCCTGATAAGATGGAGTGGCTGTAGGTTTTGCCTCCCAAGGACAACCCCATCTGTCCGTCCATTAGCCTGGGGGGGATCACTAACCCCCTCAGAGAGGGTCTGCAACTTGGGCGTCCTCCTCAATCTACAGCTCACATTAGAGAAACATCTTTCAGCTGTGGCGAGGGGGGCGTTTGCCCAGGTTCGGCTGGTGCACCAGTTGCGGCCCTACCTGGGTCGGGAGTCACTTTTCACAGTCACTCATGCCCTCATCACCTTGAGGTTCGGCTACTGTAATGCTCTCTACCTTTGAAAAGTGTTCGGAAACTTCAGATTGTGCAGAATGCAGCTGCGAGAGCAATCATGGGCTTCCCCAGGTATGCCCATGTTACACCAACACTCCGCAGTCTGCATTGGTTGCCGATCAGTTTCCGGTCACAATTCAAAGTGTTGGTTATGACCTACAAAGCCCTTCATGGCATCGGACCAGAATATCTCCGGGACCGCCTTCTACCGCACGAATCCCAGCGACCAGTTAGGTCCCACAGAGTTGGCCTTCTCTGGGTCCCGTCAACTAAACAATGTCATTTGGAGGGACCCAGGGGAAGAGCCTTCTCTGTGGTGGCCCCGACCCTTTGGAACCAACTCCCCCCCAGATATCAGAGTTGCCCCCACCCTCCTTGCCTTTAGTAAGCTCCTTAAAACCCACCTCTGTCGTCAGGCATGGGGGAATTGAGACTTTCCCTTCCCCCTAGGCTTATAAAATTTATGCATGGTATGTCTGTATGTATGATTGGTTTCTTAAATTGGGGTTTTAAAATTAACTTAAATATTAGATTTGTTTATATTGTCTTATTATTGTTGTTAGCCGCCCCGAGTGTACGGAGAGGGGCGGCATACAAATCTGATAAATAAATAAATAAATTCCTGACCTAGCTCTGTAATAGTTAACACCACAGAAATTAATAATGAAGATAGAACTTCCTCCTGTCTTCCAATGAAGCTGCCAATATTCCCTCTGCCTTTTCATAGGATTTGTTTGGTACCAAAGGTGCCTTAATGGTACAATTAATTTATTGTCACATAAATTTTGTGAGTTGAATGCTTTTTCATGGGATACAGTAAATGATAGGCTCAATTAACAGTTCTGAAGATGCTACAAAAAGCTGCTATTATTATTTATTAGATTTGAATGCCGCCCCTCTCCGAGGACTCGGGGCTGCTCACAATATAACATGCTATGGGTGGCATGTTATATGGTATGCTATGCTATGTATGCTGTGGTATAATTATTAATAATAATAATAATAATTTATTAGATTTGTATGCCGCCCCTCTCCGAAGACTCGGGGCGGATCACAACAATAATAACAATGTTACAATGGAAAACAAATCTAATATTAAAAAACAGTTAAAAAACCCATCACTTAAAAAACCATGCAACACAAGCATACCATACATAAAATGTAAACACCTGGGGGAAGTGTCTCAGTTCCCCCATGACTGACGATACAGGTGGGTCTTAAGTAATTTGCAAAAGACAAGGAGGGTGGGGGCAGTTCTAATCTCTGGGGGGAGTTGATTCCAGAGGGCCGGGGCCACCATAGAGAAGGCTCTTCCCCTGGGGCCCACCAAACGGCATTGTTTAGTCGATGGGACCCGGAGAAGGCCAATTCTGTGGGACCTTATCGGCCGCTGGGATTCGTGCAATAGAAAGCGGTTCCGTAGGTATTCTGGTCCGATGCCATGTAGGGCTTTACATGGTATGCTATGTCTCTGCTTGTTCCTGTTGATATTCAGTTCATTCCAGGTGGGTTCTGGATCCTTTTGCTGCTAGTTTGCTCAGTGTTGCACATGCACGCACCTACAGCGATCAAAAAATAGCTTCTGTGCAAGAGCAGAAGCAAAATCCAAGATGATGGCTCCCGCGGAAACGCTGTCAGAACTGGTTCCGTGATTTCATCCCTGGGTTACTAACGGTTCATTCCTCTTGAAAGATCGCAATAGCACTTAGACTTATATATTGCTTCATAGTGCTTTGCAACCCTCTCTAAGCAGTTTACAAAGTCAGCATATTGCTCCTAACAATTTGCGTCCTCATTTTATCACTCACCTCGGAAGGCTGAGTCACCCTTGACCCTGGTGAGATTCGATCTGCCAAACTGCTGGCAGCCAATGACCAGCAGAAGTAGCCCACAGTACCACTGTGCCACCATAGATCTTGTGATTTTAACCCTACAGTGATACCTCATCTTACAAACGCCTCGTCATACAAACTTTTCGAGATACAAACCCGGGGTTTAAGAATTTTTTGCCTCATCTTACAAACTATTTTCACCTTACAAACCCACCACCACTGCTGGGAAACCCCACTTCCGGACTTCCGTGTTTTTGCGATGCTGCAGGGGAATCCTAGCAGGGGAATCCCAGCAGTGCAAAAACGGGCACTTCGCTGGCAACGGAAGTCCAGAGGTGGGGTTTCCCAGCGAGGGAAGCCTCAGGGGAATCACAGCAGCACAAAAACACAGAGGTCCGGAAGTGGGGTTTCGAGGACTTCAGTGTTTTTGTAATGCTGCGATTTCACTGATGCTCCCTTCACTGGGAAACCCCACCTCCGGACTTCCGTTGCCAGCGAAGCACTCGTTTTTGCGATGCTGGGATTCCCCTGCTGGGATTTCCCTGCAGCATCGCAAAAACACAGAAGTCCAGAGGTGGGTTTCCCATGAAGGGAGCCTCAGGAGAATCCCAGCAGCACAAAAACGGGCGCTTCGGCTGGCAAAAGGGGTGAATTTTGGGCTTGCACGCATTAATCGCTTTTCCATTGATTCCTATGGGAAACATTGTTTCGTCTTACAAACTTTTCACCTTAAGAACCTCGTCCCGGAACCAATTACGTTTGTAAGACAAGGTATCACTGTATTTTGTTTCATAATCAAGATATTATCCTATTACAGATGGTAGCATGTAGTTGTAAGCACAATGGCCAACCCTGCTATCTTTGCTGTCACTACCAAAATAATCTTGTTCAAGATTTAAATAATCTTGTTTAAATGTAAGTCATTAAATTCTTATGTCTTTTATCAGGTCATCTCACTGACTGACCACATCTGTTTACATGTCTTTTTAATTCAACCAATAACAAATAAAAGCAATAGTTTTATAAATTTATTATAATTTTTTTGTATACTACTTTGCCGTACTTTTGTAAGAATAGTAGATGCTTGGAACAAACTTCTAGCAGACATGGTTGGTAAATCCACAGTAACTGAATTTAAACATGCCTGGGATAAACATACAGTGGTACCTCGAGATACGAGTTTAATTCGTTCCGGACCTGGGCTCTTAAGTCGAGCAGCTCTTATCTCGAACGACTTTTCCCCATAGGAATTAATGTAAATAATTTTAATTGGTTCCAGCCCTCAAAAAACTCACAAAGTTAGTCTAAATTATGCAGAAAGACATGTTTTTAATGAAGAAATGTACATGTACATATAAATGAATAATGAAGTTTCTTTCACTTAACTTGTAAACTTTCTTAAACTTTTAAATTTACATATGTTCAACTTCTCTGCCACCCAATCCTGTAGGACAGAGGTCCCCAACCCTTTTTGCACCAGGGACCGGCTTTAAGCGATCAAGAGAGGAATGGGTGAATGAATGGACGGAGGGTGGGAAGGAAGGAAGGAAAGAGGGAAGGGACAGGAACAGAGGAAGGAAGCAAGGAAACTTATGAAAGGGGAGAGTAAGAGAGGAATGAGTGAAGGGAGGGAGGGAGGGAGGGAAGAAGGTGGGAAGGAGAAAGAAAAGAAGAAATAGAGGAAGGGAAGGTAAAAGAGAGAAAGAAAAAGAGCAAGAAAGAAAGAAAGAAAGAAAGGGGGAAGGGACAGGAACAGAGGAAGGAAGCAAGGAAACTTATGAAAGGGGAGAGTAAGAGAGGAATGAGTGAAGGGAGGGAGGGAGGGAAGAAGGTGGGAAGGAGAAAGAAAAGAAGAAATAGAGGAAGGGAAGGTAAAAGAGAGAAAGAAAAAGAGCAAGAAAGAAAGCTGCAAACACCCCCCCGAGCCCCCCAGGCCGGCTGCAACCTTTTAAAACACGCGCGCCGCTTCGCAGCTGTCTCCTGAAGCCGAACGCGGAAGTTAGCGTTTGGCTTCAGGAGACAGCTCCTTGGCGCTTGTATCTCGAATTTGGGCTTGTAAGTAGAACAAAAATATCTCTCCCCTCCCAGCTCGTATCTCGAGTTGCTCTTAAGTAGAGCAGCTCTTATGTCGGGGTTCCACTGTATATCCATTCTAAGATAAAATACAGGAAATAGTATAAGGGCAGACTAGATGGACCATGAGGTCTTTTTCTGCCTTCAATCTTCTATGTTTCAATGTTTCTATACAACACCTGGCATGCTACATGACTTATTGAGAAAAAAAAGGGGATGAATTATTAATACTGGTTTTAAAATATCCCTTTAATGTCAAGATCTCAAGTAACCATTCACTGATTTTTGTTTGTAGACAACCAAGCAACAATTACTTTTTCTTTTTTGATAAATGCAGATTGTATAGTAATTGGCAATATAATATTGAGGTAATATTTCTCTTTGGAGTTTGTGTGCAAATTTTGACTTCCGTTAACTTCAGTAGTATATATACGTAAAAGATTCCTAGTGTAATAGCCTTCAAACCTGTTGGGATACAAATTCCATGCTGGTTGGTACTGATGGGAACTGGAGACAAGCAGACTTTTTGTAGACCAATAGCATACTTGGGAGGAAGATGAAAGTTGATGTTCATCACACCGGAACAGCCAACAGGTGGAAAAAGTCTAATGTATAAATTACTATTTGAAGGAAGACACTTTTAAAATATACAGCTGTTGATTTTCCGTCCAACCAACCAACTGGAGTTAATTGAAATTTCTGAGAAACTGCAGGCAGGACCTGGTTTGGCACAAGCTGAGTAAATTGCTAAATAAAGAGACAGGAAGTTTGTGGGCTTTTATTAAATGATTCTTCTTTGAGGACTAGCCAGTCCTGCCTATTTTTCTAATTTTATTTTCCTAATCCCTATCATTGAAAAAAAAATAGACTCTTGCCAAGATGTTTTCTGTATTTTCAGTACCATCTGATCCAAAATCAACTTTGAAAGCCTACCCACTGAAAATCAAAAAGGAGAAACAGTATTCTGCAGAATTGCTCTGAAAAGAGAAGTAGTGCTAGATATGCAAAACCACACCTGGCTTTTTCCATTCTAGCAGCCTGGGAACAGCATACCGGTAATTCAAGGAATTCATCCTATGCCAGAATAAACACTTGCATTTGAGATATATCAGGTATTTTATCTGCTGTAATGCATTAACGTTTGAAGCCCAGTGAAAATGGGAAAATGCCTTTGCTGTATGTAAAATTGTTTTTTTCAGTCCAGTTCCCAAATGGTCAGTGTTAGTGATTTCTAAAAGTTGTAGTTGCAGTAAATATTGAGGTCACCAGGTTTTGGAAAGGATGACATAATCCAAAAAATGCTGGAAATTATATATAATAGATGCAGTAGAATGTCTATTAAAATTCCTATGCAGTTTGACCAGAAAGGGCTTTCTTGGGAACTCTAAGAATTTTTTTTAAAGGCCGATATTTCAGTAGTTAATTAGCAGCTATTAAGAACATATATACATTGGGTAGTGTAATACAGTGTTTTTCAACCAGTGTGCCGCGAGACATGGTCAGCTGTGCCGCGAAGAAGGAAGCTCAGGTTCTGGCCTTGCAACTTTTTGCTGAGAGAGAGAGAAAGAAAGCAAGAGAGAGAGAGAGAGAAAGCAAGAGTGAGAGAGAAAGAAGGCAAGAGAGGGAGAGAGAAAAGGAGAGGAGGGGACAGAGAGAAATGAGCAAAAAGGGGAGGAAAAAAGAGAAATGAGAAAATGATTGAGACAGAAAATGAGAGGAAAGAGAGAAACAAAAGAGAGAGAAGTGACTCTTGATTTAAAGCATATGATAAAAAGCACCCAAAGAATAAGAGATGGAAAAAAACCCAGCCTTCACCTGTTTTTGGAAATGGTTCAAGAGTGTGTATACACACACACACACACACACAAGGGGGGAGGAGACGTGGATGGAAAAAGAGAGGAGAGTGTCTTAGAGTGTCATTTTGTGTCATTTTTGTTGGTGGTGTGCCCCAGGATTTTGTAAATGTAAAAAATGTGCCGCGACTCAAAAAAAGGTTGAAAATCACTGGTGGAATAATTGGATGGTGGAATTGTCAACCAGAGCAGAGGATTACAAGAATCTTCTTCCTGTGCTATATAGTAGAAGTCTAAGGAAAAATGAGTTTGTGGAATCCTTGGTGTTCCCTGAGCTTGGTTGTTTTCTTGCATATGTTTCACTACACAACTAGGCAACATCATCAGTGCTAGAAGAGAGTGAGATTCGCTTCTCTTTTTCCATAGTATACCTGTCACTGTTGGTGGGAGTATTCTTGGTGGTTTCTTGATTGGACTGTTGTTTACTGTTAACTTGTTTGTCTGAGTTGGCCGGGCTTTAGTTGGTTTGTGTGCTATTGTGAAGCCATGTGGTTGTAATAATCAGTTGGTGGTTTCTGAGATGTTTTTAATATACCAACAGCTCAATCCTGAGCTACAAATATTCTCTTCCCTCAGAGAGGGATTTAGAAGGTATGGGTCCGAGTGGAGGTTCGGAGGTCTAGAACAGGGGTAGGCAGTTGGCTCTTCTATGACTTGTGGACTTCAACTCCCATAATTCCTAAGCCAATCATGCTAGCTTAGGAATTCTGGGAGTTGAAGTCCACATGTCATAGAAGAGCCAACTTTGCCTAGGCATAGACAGATATTGACTGACAATAGGTAGATCGTAGAGCTAAGTGAACCTATTCATAAATAGTTGAGAGATATTTAATTAAAGTCATTTTAAAAAAATAACAAAGTGATTGCCTACATATATTTCCCCCACATTCTACTTAGTGATGTTTCCTCAGAAGTATAAAGAAATAAAGGAGAAGAATGGATGAATTTCTAAACTTTTATTATTACACTACCCAATGTATATATGTTCTTAATAGCTGCTAATTAACTACTGAAATATCAGCCTTTAAAAAAAATTCTTAGGGTTCCCAAGAAAGCCCTTTCTGGTCAAACTGCATAGGAATTTTAATAGACATTCTACTGCATCTATTACATATACAGTGGTACCTCGGTACTCGACCACAATTCGTTCCAGAAGTGTGGTCGAGAACCGATTTGGTCGAGTACCAAATTTATTTATCCCATAGGAAATAATGGAAATGGATTTAATTGGTTCCCATCCCCTGTTAACTCGCTGGGAACCAATTAAATCTATTTTCTTTATTTCCAATGGGATAAATAAATTCGCTACTCCAAGCTGCAGGAAAGGTGGGGGCTGCTGCAATCCCGGCAGCTTTGGGGGGCTCTTTTCCTCATTGCTTCCTTTTATTACCTGTAAGCAGCTTCAAAAACTTTTTCTCTGTGGCTGCAACAGCGGCGGCTTCCCTTCCAGTAGCAAGAGCGCCGGGAAGTCACGCAATGAAGGGAAGCTGCTGGAGCGGCAGCAACTGCTGAGATGGCTCCGCCGGCTTCCCTTCATCACGTGACGTTCCCGGCGCTGTTGCTACTGGAAGGGAAGCCGCCGCTGTTGCAGCCACAGGGAAAAAGTTTTTGAAGCTGCTTACAGGTAATAAAAGGAAGCAATGAGGAAAGGAGCCCCCAGAAGCTGCCATCCCGGCAGCTTCAGGGGGCTGAGGAGCTCTCTAAGAGCTCCAAGCTGCAGGAAAGGTGGGGGCTGTTGCAATCTTGGCAGCTTCGGTATCTGAATTTTTGTTCAGATACCGAAGCAAATTTTTGCCAAAAATTTTGTTCGTTATCCGAAATGTACGAGAAAGGAAGCATTCGAGTACTGAGGTACCACTGTAATTTCCTTCTGCCGCACGAATCCCAGCGACCGGTTAGGTCCCACAGAGTTGGTCTCCTCCGGGTCCCATCAACTAAACAATGTCGTTTGGCGGGACCCAGGGGAAGAGCCTTCTCTGTGGTGGCTCCGACCCTCTGGAATCAGCTCCCTCCAGAGATTAGAACTGCCCCCACCCTCCTTGCCTTTCGTAAACTCTTTAAAACCCACCTCTGCCGTCAAGCATGGGGGAACTGAAACATCTCCCCCTGCCTATGTAGTTTTTTTGTGTATGATATGACTGTATGTATGTTTTCATATATTGGGGTTTCTTGGGGTTTTTTTAGACTTTTTAAATGTATTATTGTTATTTTAGAGTCTAACTATTACATTTGTTATTATATATTGTTTTTATCATTGCTGTAAGCCGCCCCGAGTCTATGGAGAGGGACGGCATACAAATCTAATAAATAATAATAATAATAATAATAATAATAATAATAATAATAATAATAATAAACCAAAGGAATGGCTTAGAGAAAACAGCGAAGACAAATAGATTGTGTAGATAACTTCAATTGGTTATAGGATTTCATGTTATTTTAAAGAATAAAATGGTAATAAGAAAAGGACACCCACAGCTGAGAAGGTATATTAATTTATGTTTTATTCCAGAGTTAATTTTTTAAATCTTTAGAGACAATATCTTCATATTGTGTTGTGTTTCTACAGCTGAACTTAAGAGTTAGTTAGTGTCCTGTTGCAGCACAAACAACAGAAAGCAGCAGAGCTAGAAAGTAAGATACAGATGATGAAATAAAATTGTCAAGCAAACTGAAGAATAAACTTTGTTGACAAAGCAGCATATCTTCTGTGAAGTTAAGTCCTATGTATTTATTTGAAGATTTCTTTTAAGAGGTGAAAAAACATTCGATGGAAGTTTTCCAAGTACAGTATTGCGCATGTGAACTTTTAAAATGGCTGTGACAAAAATCTTGACCCAAGGCTGTAGAAAAGAAGTTTTAACAATTGTGGAATAAATGACAGCTCTCTTACAGATGAAAGCAAAAATCAAGAATAAACAGTACAATGACTTTTTAAAATAGTAGCAGGAAAGTTTCCTTGAAAATTGCACAGAAAGAAATATTGCTCAAGACAGAGGTATGGTGATTCTGTAAACTGTTTAGAGAAGGCTTTAAAAGCATTATGAAGCGGTATATAAGCCTCAATGCTATTGTTATTGCTATTTTGAGGCTGCTCACTGACACAAAACACAGGGGTATCTAAGATAGGTTATCTATGCCCAAAATTTCAAGTCTGGTGGAATAAGGTATTCTGTTGCGAGCAGAGGAGTGGAGGACTCTTCTTGTGAAATATTTCTGGACTCTCTCAATTGTATTAATGTCCGATATGCAGTGCGGGTTCCAGACAGGTTCCACCTGTCTGGAACAATCCATTGAGGATTGGTTTGGCAAATGTTTTGTATGCTTTGGTTAGCGGTTTAATATTGCCAGAGAAGAAGCTACGCAAGATTAGGTTGACGACTCTTAGTGTCTTTTGGGCAATTTTGTTACAATGGGCTCTGGCACTTAGTTCTCCAAGGTCATTAATAGAGTGAGGGTCAGGTTGTGTCCTCCAAGTTTGTATTTTGTGTTCTGATTCTTTTTGCCAATGTGTAAGACAGAGCATTTATTGGTTAGGTTTGAAGTTGCCAGTTATCAGACCATTGTGATACATGGCCTAGGTCTTTTTGAAAGGTAGAAGGTGATGGTGTTGAATAATTTAACATGGTTAGCAAAGAGGATGTAGTTATTTATAATACGATCACAAATATCGTTTATGTAAAGAATGAATACTGTTGGTCCTAGAATGCTGCCTTGAAGGACACCACTGTTGAGAGGTGCAGGATTTGATAGGGCACCCCTATTTTAACCGTTTGTTGTCTGTTTAACAAGAATGCAGTTATCCAATCATGAAGGGGACCAGAGATGCTGAAAGCTTTTAGTTTCCACAGTAGTTTGTCATGTATTACTGAATCAAAAGTTTTACAAAAGTCTATGTAAATTGCCTCTATTGATTTACCTTGATTGAGTTGTGAAGTTCATATGTTTTTGCAGTGTAGGAGTTGCAGGTTAGTGGATAATTTTTTTCTGAAACCAAATTGTTTGTTAGAGAGTAGGTTGTTGGTTTCTAGGTGGAGGGTAATTGATTAATTTATGATTGATTCCATTATTTTGCAAGTGATGCAACATAAAGAGATTGGTCTGTAATTTTTAACGTTACTTGGATCTCCTTTTCTGAAGATAGGGATGACTGTGGCTAGTGACCATAAGTTGGGTAAGAGCCTAGTCCTGAAGGATTTTAAAAAAAAATTATACTTAGAGGTTCAAACTATGGTTGAGGAGAGCTTTTTTAAGAAATATGCTCATAGACTGTCAGGTCCAATGCATAGAGATGGTTTTAGGCTGCGTAATGCTTTTTCAATATTATCTTCCGTAAAATTGATTTGTGTTAAATTACTGCAGTTGTTTGAGGTCTAACTAGGAAATATTTGGCATGAGCCATTGCTGCTTACAAAAATGTAGCCAAAGAATGTGTTAAAGAGGTTGGCTTTAACAGCTTCATCATTATATTCTTTACCATTTGGTCCTTTGAGGGGTGGGATGGATCTTGAATCTTTGAGTTTGTTTTTTACAAAGTTGTAGAAGGTGCATGTGAAATTTGTGCGCAGAAGATTTTCTTCTTGATTGATATGATAATTGGTACATTCTGTCTTTAATTGGTGGCATAAATTTGAGAAACACTGATTTAGACTCCGCAGGAAATTTTAGGATAATTTAAACCTTAGAATGAGTCTCATAGCCATGTCTAGGCTAATATAGTCAGCGTCCAACCTCAGATTCCACTATGGATTGATGTCCGTGATAAGTATAGCCTTTATCTTTATAGATTGAAATCCATGCCTTAAATGTGCTTTGAACTTTTTGTTATTTGTTAACAAGAAAGGAATATCAATGTGTCACTGCCTTCTTTACCCCAGATCTTCAGTATTGTTAGAGGGAGGGAAGATGATAGTTCATTGGTACTTCATAATCTCTGAATTTTAATATTACCAAGCTTATATTTGGTTCCAGACTTTTATTTTTGTATTCTGCTTGAGTTTTGACTATGGGGTGCCTTTTTTCCAAAGTTTCTGTACTGTATTTAAATATGTGGAGACGTCTAGGTTGACACACGCAGAGGAGACAGGAAGGTAAAAGGACAATAGCCTGATCTTTATTCTGTAAACAGAGCAAATTTTCTTTTGTGGGAATTGCTACAATTGAAGCTTTTCGTTTTGGTGCTCCCTCGTCTTCCTTTCACTGTCACCCTGGATTGAGAAGCAATTCCCATTCAAAACAAAAGGAAGAAAATTATTTTTTATCATTATAAAATGAAATTTCTAAAACCTCAGCTGTGGACTCCCTATGTATATTGCTAGAAAGATTTCTAAAAAGTACAAATCTGGCTTCGGTATATTGATGAATAGAATAGAATAGAATAGAATAGAATTATTTATTGGCGAAGTGTGGTTAGACACACAAGGAATATGTCTGGTGTATATAAGTGCACTAGTGTGCCTTCCATCCCCTGTCCAATTGTCTCTCCTTTATCTCCTTTATCTTTTCTTCCTTTCATATATCCTCTCCTCTATTTTTATATCTTTTCTTCTATTCTTTTCTTTATATATATTACTACTTGTCTATTCTCTTCAATGTGTATTGTGTATTGGACAAAATAAATAAAAAAATAAAAATAAGTATATGCTTATTGCATAGGTCTTTTTCCTCTTAATTTGAGATTTCTTGTTATGTTTTCTTTTATTCACTATAATTGCATTTCTTGGTAGTATAATCACTGTCCTTTTTGTTGGTGGTGGCGACCTAGAGCTTTGTTGTATGTCATTATTTTACAATAAATAATATATTTTTAAAAAACATGCTGTACATGCTCATCATTACACATACAAATGCTTCTGGATCTGCAGTTGCAGCTGATAATTGATCAGTTATATGGTTAGTTAATTTCCTATTAGCAGATGGCTTGCAAGTCTTAACTCCCCCAAATCATTAAACAACATCACTGATGTTTTTGCATATTTCTTGTTGGCACCATATTATTTTGTTAAACATTAGAATTTGATTGCCAAATAATTATATTGATTTGTGACATGAGTCACAGATTTTATTTCACAAACATTCCCCTGAAAGGAATCTGAGGCATCACTTCCAGCAGCAACAGTTATCAAATCAAAAACAATATACAGTGATCCCCCGGGTATTGCGAGGGTTCTGTTCCAGGACCCCTCGCAATGACCGGTTTTTCGTGAAGTAGCGCTGCGGAAGTAAAAACACCATCTGCGCATGCGCAGATGGTGTTTTTACTTCCGCAGCAGCGAGGAGCCGAAGATTGGGGTTTCCCCACCGCCCACGCAAACTCCTCGCTGCCGCTCGCCCGCCCTTCGCCCGCCCACGCCGTTCGCTCGCGCCGCTTCCCAGCTGAGTCCTGAAGCCAATTTGCTTCAGGACTCAGCTGGGAAGCGGCGAGAATGAACGGCGTGGGCGGGCGAAGGGCGGCCGGGCGGCAGCGAGGAGTTTGCGTGGGCGGTGGGGAAACTCCTCGCTGATGCCCGCCGCTCGCCCTCCCGCCAGCAAGAGGGGGAAGACCTAGGGAAGCCGCCCAGCAGCTGATCTGCCCGGCGCCATCTACGCATGCGTGCCCATAGAAAAAAGGGCGCGCATGCGCAGATGGTGTTTTTACTTCCGGGTTGCAAAATCGCCATATAGCCGTTTCGCAATGATCGGGATCGCAATACCCGGGGGATCACTGTATTTCCTATAATATACTGTAATTCATAGTCTGTGTGATCTCTCTGTGTACCTGTTTTATTTTGCATTAATGGCATGTCTGCTCTTGTTGAACTTACTAGAGGAAATCATTACATCCATTAACTTGATTTTGATCAGGTTTTAATTTCAAATGTCTATACCTACATGGAAACCAGTGGCTGGAAAATGGAAATAGATGCAATTTCTACACCATTCTTGTTCTCAATATATTGTACTTCAGAATTTGAAACTTAAATTCATGACATTTTTCTTCCCTGCAAATACCAACGGCAGAGTTAGGACTAAATGAGCTGTAGCCTTTGTGGAGGTGGATGACTGAAACAGTTCAATAAAAAGACTGACAACTCTTCTTGGAATGAGCTTTCATTAGTACCTTGGCAACTTGCCCATGTGTTTCCAAAAACCTCACATTTGGTTCACACTTTTTTTTCAGCAAAGCAAAGAGCTGATGATTGCAAAACTATGCCTACTTCTCCAGTGTGCAAGCTGGAGTACAGAATGGCAGATGAACTTCACAGTTTCTCCACTGAGGCAGATAATTATTTGAAATGTTAAATCTAGTTAAAATCGTTATACCGGAGCCTCCTTTCCTCCTAAACTATTTTGTACTCATAATACAGTGGTACCTCTACTTACGAACTTAATTCGTTCCATGACCAGGGTCTTAAGTAGAAAAGTTTGTAAGAAGAAGCAATTTATCTCATAGGAATCAATGTAAAAGCAAATAATGCGTGCAATTGGGGAAACCACAGGGAGCGTGGAGGCCCTGTTTCCTCCCAGGAAATTCCTAGAGAGGCCCCACGGGGGCTTCTCCCTGCCTTTTTCGGTTATAGTTCCAAAGGCTCGGGTTTTTAAGTGGAAAATGGTTCTTGTGAAGAGACAAAAAAAATCTTTGAACACCCGGTTCTTATCTAGAAAAGTTCGTAAGTAAAAGTAGTAGGCATTTGTAGGTAGAAGTACCACTGTATTTTGAACAGTAATGCAAAAATGCCTTGTTTTGAGATAACATAGCTGCCCAGAGTCCTCCGAGAGTTGGGTGGCATATAAATTAAATTAATATATAATAAATTAATAAATAACTGTGTTTCGGAGTGAACACTGAATCCAAAAGGCTCCACAGAAGCCTAGGACAAGATTTTGACAATTAGATAACTAGATTAAAACTCCGTTTGTGCCATAAATTTTAATTTCCAAGCATTAGACTAATGACTTTCGGGGGATATAAAACATCACTTACTGTGTCCTGTCATTATTTTCCTCTTAATTTTCAAATTAAATTCCTATTTCTGGATTTTAATGCAAATGGAAGAAACCTTCTGTTGTCTGGAAAGTACCATTTTGGCCATGGGAGCCAATTCAATGTAGTGATTCAGCTGTTGGACAAAAAGCTGGGATACCCAGATTCAGATCCACCTTTAGCTATGGAAAGTAATTTAGGACTAAAAATATGCTGTAGTCTCCCAGTCCAACCGACTCACAGGATTGTATTGGGGGAAAATAGCAATAGGCCTTGAGCTCCTGGGAAAAGGGGAGGACATAAACCTTAACAAATAAATATGCAACGTTTGATGATAAAGGGATACATTGTGCCCTTAATGCTTAAGATACAGCCAGTCAATAGTAATCTTTAGATAGTACAAATTCTCTGCATTCATTGACACATCTCCCAATTGATCGTCCTCCTACAGTCCAAGAAACTCATTGAAACTCATTGACTAAAAGTTTATTTGCACCTTCCCTGTATAGATCAGTTTATTCAGTGGCTTCCTGTTTGAAATTGTCCATTTCAATAAAGTATTCCCTGTGTTGGGATGCAAAGTAGACCCACTCTTCCAGCACAAGTAGGATTATTATTATTATTATTATTATTATTATTATTATTATTATTATTATTAATTAGATTTGTATCCCGCCCCTCTCTGAAGACTTGGAGCGGTTCACAACAACAAAACAGTACAAATCCAATGATTAAAAACAATTTAAAACCCTTAATATAAAAACAGTCATACATCTCAGACAAACCATACATAAAACGGAAACGGCTCAGGGGAATCAATTTCCCCATGCCTGATGGCAAAGGTGGGTTTTAAGGAGTTTGCGAAAGGCAAGGAGGGTGGGGGCAATCCTAATATCTGGGGGGAGTTGATTCCAGAGGGTGGGGCCGCCACAGAGAAGGCTCTTCCCCTGGGTCCCACCAGACAACATTGTTTCATCGATGGGACCCGGAGAAGGCCAATTCTGTGGGACCTAACCAGTCGCTGGGATTCATGTAGCAGAAGGCGGTCCCAGAGATATTCTGGTCTGATGCCATGGAGGGCTTTATAGGATGGGCTTCTCCTAGCAGGATGAGAGAGTTATGGACAGAATCTTGCCAAACTAAAGCTTTAATCTTGTAAACTACTAGATATATTCTGAGAGATTCCAAATGTGGCTACCCTGAGCCTCTTCACTTTTGCCCCATCCTATTTGGGATAGTGCAGTCTTTTAATCAGAGCGTCTCTGTGGGAATGCTCTGTGTTGCCAAAACTCCCCTCACAACTGCTTCTCTAGCTACACATTACAGAAAAGGTGCTTTTGGTAGGCATTCAAGATTGTTACAATTAGAGATAAGGACATGAAAATGTATTCCAAGATTTCTAGTGATTCTTGTTTCCTAACCTCATCTATTTTGAAGGGGTGACAATATGTTGTATTATGCCAAGATTGTTGAGTAAGAAGTAATGGCTGGAAATTGCAGATAATTCATACTGAACAATCATCATACTAAACAAAGCAAAAGGAGAGAGACTTTGTGACTTATATCTATCTCATGAGTATTTAAAGCAGCATGGAACTTGTCACGAGCCATTCCATCTTATTTACCCAACAAGTTGCTATTGATTCCATGTGCAAAATGGACTTTTAAAAAAATATTCAAATTAAAAATGTTCCAAAGTACATTAATATCACATGGACTACAGTGAATACAGGCATACAAATCTAATAAGTAAGTAAGTAAGTAAGTAAGTAAGTAAGTAAGTAAGTAAGTAAGTAAGTAAGTAAGTAAGTAAGTAAATAAATAAATAAATAAATGGATTTGTTACTTTCGTAAACACAGTTGTCATGAGATCAAAGCTAGTTTGTTCCCCATTTCGTATCCTTGGAATTAAGTACAGAAATATTTATGTCAGCAAAAAATAGAGTACTTGTGCTTGCTTGGGTCAGAAATACAAATACTTTAATGAAAAATATTTTTTTTTAAATCAAGCATTTTCCAGAAATAACTTGTACATAAAATATAAATGTATAAAAGCCAATTAATTTACACATTTTCAACCAGTGCAGACAAAATGCTAGAGTAGTGTGTGTATATAATGCAGAATTGGTATTTGTTCTTAGTGAAAACATTTTTTTTAAAAAAGAAAAAAGTACCAAATCTTTATTTGTGCATTCAAAATGTAAGGATATCTAGTTATTTCCAAAGATGTACTAATAACCAAAGCATAATCCTTCCGTTTCAGTTCCAACTGAAAGCTAGAAAGTATCTATGATATAAACCAAACTGTGTGTGTGTGTGTGAATTCTGGAAGATTACAGGGTAGAATACTAAAACTCAGGGTGCACAAAAGCCTTTTGTTTTGCCAATGTGTCACAGGAGAATGTTTCCCTAGAGTCCACTGCACTCTTTCTTCAAATGCTCAAGTAGCCTGGAGGCTAAACTAGCAGTTTGGGAAACTAACAAAACCTAAATGTTTCTTTGGTATTGCCTTAACTCACAATTTCTGCTGGTAAATAATATCGAGTTAATATTGAGATTCACCAACAATCATGGAAATGGGAACTATGCAGCATGATACTGTTGGAAATGGAAAACTTTACTGTTTTTCTCTTTCCTCTTACTTTCCAACTTAGTTCTCTGGTAACCAAGAACCTTCCCTTTGTATTTCCATAGCTCTGAATCTTACTCTACACATGAATGTTTTTCTTGCCTTTAGTTGCAGTTACTTGGGATCTTGTGCCTTAAGATATAATCAGCATATAATAAGAGCATCTGTTTAAATGGTTCGGATAGAAGCCTTATATTAAAAAATTCTGTACATTCATAGTAATGCATCAGAATTCTTCTCATTCATTCAATTTTCTGTGTTCATATGGAACATAGAAATGATGTTCCTTAGAGGAAGCAACTGTCTGTAGCCAAAATGAAAAACAAAATGAAGTGTAGATCTAATTATGGACTTCAGGCTCACCAATCCCTTCGCTCATCTCTTCAAATGTTTTTCAATTGACTGTTTTATATTGATATAGACATTTGGTGCAGCCCTCTAGGAACATTAGGATAATCACCAAAGTTACATTACACAAATACTTCACTTTGCTAAATTGATTATATTCATGTCAGTAATTCACAATCCAGCTATTGTATTGTAGTGTGTTTTTTTTAATAGAGCTGTCTGGGTACAACTAGAAGAGGTAAATTTAATAGGCATACATTTTTGTTTCCCAATTAAATATTTTTATAAGCTTTCAACAGAAGATATATGATAAAAATTACAACATTCTCTATGTTGCCATCAGTCCTTAAATAGTCAATTTTATTCTACGACAGTGGCTGATAAACATCTATTACATTTAAAGCAAACATTTATGTGTGTTGTGCAAAACTAGAACATGAACTAAGGTTACAAGGACAATCCAACTTTTTCTGCAGTAATTGTTTTGCCTGCACCCTCAATTTCATTAGGCAAAATTCCTCGTAAAGGAAGCACTCTACAAAAGATACTTAACAAAATGGTGGTGCAAAGAGGCCTCAAATAAGGATTCAAATTAAAAAAACAACCCCATTTATTTGGATGTGCTAGTGAAATGTCAATTTGAAGTGACTGATGACAAATATGTAGAGAACACTACTTCCTCCCAAGAAGGCAGCCAAGTTATTCTATTAATAGAATTAAAATAGGAAAATAATTATTGAGTACACCTTGTTTTATCTGTTAATTGTCATCATTTATGCTTAGGGCATTAAATAAAAACTTGCATTCTTGATCATTCTCAAAGCTATATAACTTAAATTCAATCACGTTGAATGTATAAACTATAAACATACTAACTATAACCATTTACATATTTTACAGAATAAAATCACTGCAATAATACTTCCTCAATATCATCTTCTAAAGAATCAAGTGCCTTAACTGCCGGTCTATTTGCTGTGTGTTGCAGTCGCTGTCTTGGAGGTATTAGGTTCTTTCCTTCACTAAAAAAAAGATCAGTGTCATTTTTAATGTTGACAGTGGTTCCTTTAGCCTGAAAACCATTGTTTGTATTACCGTCTTGTTGAAAATCATTTCTCTTAGGTGGAGCGATTGTATTGACATTGCTACCAAACAGCTGCTCCATTAAATTAGACTTTCTCTCTTTCTTACTATCAAGACTTACATTTTCCTTAGTGAGTTCTTCTAAGAAGTCAATTTTTTGATTAAGCCAGTTTGGCCGCCCTGACCCTTTCCCAAAGGAAGGTACATAACTTCCAAATATCAAATTGTTGCTGGTACATGTGATGTCTGTAGATTGTGGTTTCTGGATTTCTTCTTTAACAACTCTACTAAAGCGATCTGCTTCTGGCAAACCATTAGGCACTTTCTCTATTGTCTCTGACAATTGGTGCAGTCTCTTATTGTTTTCCAATGTATCTGTGCTAATTTCTTGAAAACCCATATTTATACTGTTTTGCATTTCCCTGTCGATTTCATGCATCTTGGCAAGCAGAATTTCTTTCCGTCTTTCTTCCTCTGTTCTGTCATGATTCTGTGTTCCTTTTTCTGAAATAAATATTTCTGTCTCTGTCTTCATTTTTTCATTTTCAAGCAAATGTCTGTTTTCTTTCTTCTTTCTGTCTGATTCTTCTTTCTCCCATTCTGGAAGTTAAAATACAACAAATTTAGGTCTACATATTGATTGCATTGACATTCACACATGAGGCTAAACTATAGTTTAGTGTGACATAAATAAGTTGAAACAAAGCAATTTTTTCTCCTCCAATACGACTGAGAAGAGATTCAGAACTTTTGTGCTTTCCCACAATTGTATCTTGTCATCGGGGCAAAAAATGCTACTAATATATACAGTGGTTCTTAAAAGTGTGTAAACTCTGTTGAAGCTTGAGAATGCCTGTATGAATATGATCTAAACACGACCTATTCTTCACACCATTCTTAAACCTAAATAAAGAAAACGTAATTATCTGAGGGACTGCCTTCTGCCGCACGAATCCCAGCGACCAGTTAGGTCAACTAAACAATGTCGCTTGGCGGGACCCAGGGGAAGAGCCTTCTCTGTGGTGGCCCTGGCCCTCTGGAACCAACTCCCTCCAGAGATTAGAATTGCCCCTACCCTCCTTGCCTTTCGTAAGCTTCTTAAAACCCACCTCTGCCGCCAGGCATGGAGGAACTGAGATACTCTTTCCCCCTAGGCCTTTACAATTTTATGCATGGTATGTCTGTCTGTATGTATGTTTGGTTTTATAATAAGGGTTTTTAACTGTTTTAATATTGGATTGTTTATATGCTGTTTTATTACTGTTGTTAGCCGCCCCGAGTCTACGGAGAGGGGCGGCACACAAATCCAATTTAAATAAATAAATAAATAAATAAATAAATAAACAAACATTATCCTTGTTCATTTATTAATGGATCCAAGACTACATCTTCATGTGTGACAAAAGTTCATTGGAAGGAAAATTCTTGTTAAATAACAATTAAGTGTAGTTGCATAAAACAACATGTTAGTTATGATTTACAATTAGGATATACAGTACTTGATTTTTAAATAATGCAGAGAGAAGTGTTTACATGCTGTATTTCTTTTAAGGACAAGCAAATACACAAAGCTATTTTTTTTTTAAAGGCTTTCTACAATTATCCCCATGCATGTGTGTGAGGAGAATGGACTTGAATGTTAATATATCTACTGAGTATAAAAGTACTGTGATGAAAGGGCAAAATCACCAATTTCTATGGAAAGGTAGATATACAAAGATCACTCACTTCTTCAATTTGTATAGTTCAGATATATGTAGCAAAATATTTAAGCGAAAGTTTATGGAGTCATAGATATCTAGTCCATCTCCTACATAGTCCAAAAAACTACCACTACAGCATTCCCAACATGACTATCCAGCCTTTGTTCAGATACCTCCAGCAAATGAGTCTCTCTACCATCTCCCATAATAATCCCATTCCCTATTGAACAACAATTACATTAGAAAATTTGCCCAGAATTTATTCTCTTGTATTTTAAACTCTTTGTGACTTGTCTCTTTCTCAGAAATATCACAGAACAATTCTGCTCCAATTTCTATGTCAGAAGAGTAAAAAATATGTGGCCCACAAAAATCCTGAGTGTGGCCTGAACCAGGTTAAAATGGAATTCCCAAATATTTAACAAAATAAAATTAAAATACAATAAAACACAGAGTTCTTTTTAAAATGAAATAATAATAAATTACATCATGAAACACCTTAAAACACCAGCCTTGCGAAATCCTGCACAAGTTTCTCTTTCTCACAAACAGTAATGTGTGTGTGTGTGCATGTTTGTGTGTATTGATACACACACATTGTATATGAATATATATCTACATACACATATACACATATTTATACTGTACACACAGAGAGATTTCCTCTTTCCTTAAGAATTCCAGAGGCTTATACAGAAACCAAACAATGAAATGGTCTCTATAAACTCAGTAAGGTATAACGAATCATCAATGAAAAAAACACATTAAAATGTAACATGCAGCTTGTAAAGTTAAAATAGTATTCA
This sequence comes from Erythrolamprus reginae, assembly GCF_031021105.1. Lineage (NCBI taxonomy): Eukaryota > Metazoa > Chordata > Lepidosauria > Squamata > Dipsadidae > Erythrolamprus > Erythrolamprus reginae. Next base: position 281,880,781 of record NC_091950.1, read on the forward strand.
CTTAAAAAGTAGTGTTTCTGAAAATGTCCAGAGATCAAGCATTTGTCTTTTAATTTGAGACTAGATAACATGGGGATGGGTCTGCATTTTTTCCAAGTGAGAGTACCATAACTGCGTGACATAACCTTCTTATTCCTATTCACTACACTGCCAAATCTACAGGTAGAACCATAAGCAGTAGCTCTCCTGGTGTTCATGACATATGAGCTGGGTTGCATTGAGGGGCAGGTTTATCTAGATTCTGTGGTCCTGAGCCATTTAGGTCTATGGAGACTGCCATCATTACCACATAGAACCAAGCACTCAGAAGAGATAGCAGCATCTCCGGGTCCCGTCGACCAAACAATGTCGTTTGGCGGGCCCCAGGGGAAGAGCCTTCTCTGTGGCGGCCCCGGCCCTCTGGAACCAACTCCCCCCGGAGATTAGAACGGCCCCCACCCTCCTTGTCTTTCGCAAGTTACTCAAGACCCACCTGTATCGCCAGGCATGGGGGAACTAAGACATCTCCCCCAGGCTTTTTATATTACATGTTTGGTATGTATGTGCTGTATGGTTTTTAATTGTTGGGGGTTTTATATATTTTTTTATTATTAGATTTGTCCCATTGTTACACTGTTTCTTATTACTGTTGTGAGCCACCCCGAGTCTTCTGAGAGGGGCGGCATACAAATCTAATAAATAATAATAATAATAATAATAATAATAATAATAATAATAATAATAATAATAATAATCTAACGACCATTCATTTTAAAAACAGCTATGGAAGTCAGTCTTCATTAGTACTTGGTTAGGCAGCCACCAAAATATCCTAGAGCTGAAGGCTTGATAAGCAAAAAACAAGATGATATTGGTAAACCACTTCCAAAGGACATGTCTTGGTAGTTACCAGGAGAATTCTTATCTTTTGCCTAGAGGCCCTCAATACAATGTCAGTGGTTTTTAAATTGTTTCATCCAATTACCTCTTTTGCCTGTATCTAATAATGTGATTCCACCACTGTAATAACATTCACATCCATTGTTTTCACCAGGCAGTTTCAAACTGGATCCTCAACTCACAAACAAGCAATTATAAAGTGCTCCATTATCCTCATGACATGTCCAAATTATCCCACTGGGGGTAATTACCTCCAGTTTAAGAACCACTGATCTATGTGATAGGATTCTGTTTCGCTGCCCCACAACAATCATGGATATACTGTACAAAAACAAACAAACAACCCCAACACCTACCTTTGTCCATAATATTTATTTATTGCAGTGTAAAAATAAAAAAAAATGTTTTGTTTATCATCCGAGAAGAAATAACCATTATATAAGAAAATAATTGGAGGAAATTGTACATATAAATTACATGATGGCATGTTCATTATGTAAATGTAAACATTTCTACTTTACCTTCTCTTAGTTTCTTGGCTCTTTCTTCCAGTGCTTGGAGTTCTTGTTCATTTTTTAGTTTCTCTTCTCTTTCTCGGTTCTGTTCCTGCTTCAAATCCTCTCTTTGTTCTTTCCAATCTTTAGCTGTCTGTTCCTAAAAATATAAATGTAGAATGAAAAGCTCTTCAAAAGCCATTTGGATGAAATTAGAATGAATATTGTCATTTCAATTCATTTGCAATAAGTTCCATTAAATAAAAATATCAGCAAATTATGATCAAAATACTCTTAGTAGAAAGAGTAGTGTACGGTATATTCCTTTCCTACTTAAAGAAGGTGCTACTACCTGATATTCATGATCCCTTTTAGCTCAGCCACCTTCTATTCCAGGGTTTCCAAACTCGGCCATTTTAAGTCTTGTGGACTTCAACTCCCAGAATTCTCTAGCCAGATTTGCTGACTGAAGAATTCTGGGAATTGAAGTCCTCAAGTCTTAAAGTTTGACCAGGTTTGGAGACCCCTGATCTATTCCATTCATGAAGGATTTTCAGTTCTAAAGAAAGGTTTTGAGATGGACTCTCAAAGAAGCAAATAAAAAGATGCTGCCTGATTCCTCTACATCGGTGGTTCTCAACTTGGGGATCAGGACCGCTTGGGGGGGGTCAAACAACATTTCACAGGGGTCGCCTAAGACCATGACTACTTTTTAGAAAGGTTGAGAACCACTGCTCTACATGACTTTTAACTGGATTCAACTCACAAAATTTTCAGATCTTAGATATCCAAAGAAACTTGAGCATTCCTGTATTTTATCATACTAAAACTTAGATTTTCAATTTTCAATTACAGGTAGTCCTTGACTTACAACCAAATTGGAACCAAACTTTCCATTGTCAATCCTTGTGGACATAAACTGAGCTGGACCAATTACATGACACTTTTACAGTGATCACTAAGTGAATCACATGGTCACTAAGCAAACAATGCAGTCATTAAGCAAATCCAGTTTCTCCAATCTATGGTTTTTTCCTCCCTAAAAAAAGTGACAAAGGGGCCACAAATTGCCATCAGAAATGGTCACAAATTGCAATCAGGATGCTGCAACTGGTCATAAACACACGCTGCCAAATGCCGAAATAGTGACTATGTAATTCCAAGGGTGATGCAATGGTCATAAGTGCAAATAGAGATCGTAAGTCACTTTTTCTGACTTATGTTAAATGAATGGTTGTAAGTTGAGGACTATCTACTTTCACTTTCAACACAAACGTTTTCAATGACATGGAGAGAAGCTGGTGAGTACAGAAGACAGTACAAAGGGAAATTACAGGTTCAACTCACCAATTGGAGATGCTCATCTTCTTCCTTTTTCTCCACTATTTCATCAGAAAAGAAGTCTGGTAGCAATGGAAATTCTATCGGGGAAAAGTATCCAGTAGTCTGTACTGCTTTTGTGTTCTGTACTTCTCTTACGGTGTTTTTCTCAACAACTATAATAAATTTTGCACAACATTTTAAATAGTTTCATTTAAATAAACAGTTTCAGGAAGTCCATACCCACTTGTTTTATTAATAATATGAATGACTTGAATGAATATCAAAAGAGAGTCCCTTTAGAACAGTGGTTCTCAATCTTTCTAATGCTGCAACCCTTTAATATAGTTCCTCATGTTGTGGTGACCCCCCCCAACCATAAGTCTAGTGCCAATTCTCCCAAAAGAGCTTTAAGCTGATTGGCAGGAATGTCAGAGGGACACCCCCATTGTAAACACCTGATTGGTTGGATTGTAAAAATATGTCCCCAGGCGCCAGAATAGAAGCTTTAGTTCCTAACTCCATGGGAAATTTGTCTTTTCCCGTGGTTTTAGGCGACCCCTGTGAACTGGTCGTTCGACCCCCAAAGGGGTCCAGACCCCCAGGTTGAGAACCACTGCTTTAGAACATCTGTAATGGATTATGGTGCGAAAAGAGGTCTGAAATGCTGACAGCAATAAAGAATTAAAAACCTCTTATTAAGCCAATTGCTTCTTCACAGATAACAATAGTGTTACATAATAATTTATTCTTCTTTAATCAAGCTAAGAGTTGGTTTGCTTTCGTTTTCAAATGCAAAAATTAGAATAAAGATTGTTTATTTTTCAAATGATTAAACACTAAAAAGGACAGGCAATGGATTCAATGTGCTAGAAATACGGAAATATTGAGAAATCATTCATCGAGTGATATATTATTTGAAGAAAACCTTCACTATTTTGTGTGTTTGTTTATCTGTCTGTCTGTCTCTCTCTCTCTATTTATTTGACTTCTATGCCGCTCAATCCCGAAAGACTCAAGGCAGTTCACAACAATGATAAAAATACAATAAAATAGGTACAAAGATAAAAGAAGTCAAACATTTTAAAAAACTAAAACGTTATAAAACGATATAAAATATAGCGGTTAATATAGTACAGATAATTTACCTTTTCTTCTTGGTGTGATATCATCATGTTTTTTGGGTGACTGTTTTAACATACGATTAGAATATATATTCTTTGCATCTAATTCTCTTTCTTTTTCCTAATAAAAATAGGAACATGCACATTGTCAGAAAACTAAGCAATTCTCACATTTTTATTTCTACAGTGCCTCATTAAGATTTTTGAGATACACGCCAATATTTACATTTCAATTTTTATGACAAATATGTGTCTTGAGGTTTAGTTATGTGAGTAACCAGGTAATTCTGAAGTAGTCAAAATGCCCCCCAATCTGATGATATAATATACCCTCTCTGACCAGGACATAAAACTCTATACTCCTGAAGGCAAAATAACTTTCAGATGTGGGATGGGATGACATAAGATTTTGTTGTTAGCATTCCACACTGGGCTTATTACCAATGTTAGAATACCGAGCATGAAACAGAGGATATGTGGCAGTGATGGTTGTTCAGCCAATAACACAGACCAATCAGTAAGAGTATAAATATTATTCACAATGTATACAATAGACCAGTGATGGCGAACCTATGGCATGGGTACCACAGGTGACACACAGAGCCATATCTGCTGACACCTGAGCTGTTGCCCTAGCTCAGCTCTAATGTGCATGTCTGTGCTGGCCAGCTGATTTTTGGCTTACATGGAGGCTCTGGGAGGGCGTTTTTGGATTCCAGAGAGCCTCCAAGGGGATGGAGGAGGGCGTTTTTATCCCAGCTCCAGGGAAGCCTTTAGAGCCTGAGGAGGGCAAAACAGGAGCCTACTGGACCCACCAGAAGTTGGGAAACAGGCCGTTTGTGGCCCCCAGAGGGCCTCTGGGGGTGGCGGAGGAAGCTGTTTTTGGCCTCCCCAGGCCATTGAATTATGGGTGTGGGCACTCGCACATGCACAATAGCGCGCAGCCACGCTCTTTCAGTACCCAAGGAAATAAAGGTTCGCCATCACTGCAATAGATTAACCAGCATATAAATATTAATGTATAAAGTAGACTAACCAGCATATACAGTCAGCTACATACATAACCAACCATTAATATTACACATAGTTCCATACAGTATCATAATATAACACATATTAAGCACACAGCAATATAGTATATTATTATTATTATCACACAGCAATATCTTAGCACACATCAGTATTAAGCACACAGCTATATCTTAGCACACAGCAATACTTTAGCACACAGAAAACTTAGTGCACAGCAATATAGCAAGCATTATCAAGGCTAACCGCAATAGCCACCAACAACCAACAATACAATGCAACACAATATAATAGAGAACAGCACATCTGTCTCCCTTTTATGGCAGCCTAGCTCTTAAAGTAACATTATACTATTTCCTCCAAACATACATTGCTGGTTAGTTCATATACTGACAAACCCAGTACATAGTACTGACAAAACATGTGTACCACTGTTCAGTTTTATAAGGCATAAATGATTTTGTGAAAGAAGGATATACTGTACTGTACTTTGACCAATTGTTCATCAGATCGTTATCAGATTTTTACAGGGGAATGTACTATACATCAGCAGTCTGAGGAAGACGTCTTTTGAATAACATTTTGTCTATGTTGCAGCCCTAAATATAACTAATAAGAGTAACAATTTAGACAAAGCTGGAACACAATTTTATATCACTGGGGTTCTCAAACTCCATAATACCCTAATTACCTAAGTCAGTAACATGAATTTGTGCAACCCTATCCCAAAATAAATGTTAATTATTTCATTGGGGTTGGGATGGATATATGTCAATTTACTTTTAATAATTACATTTTGATCTTTATATAAAATAAAACTGCAAATCTTACATATTAGTAAAGTAAGGTTCAATAAAATAAAATTGGGATTAAGTTTTGCTTAAAGTCATATTTTTAATGATGATTTTTCTTACTTTGGCAAAATTTCTGAAATCTGAAATTGATTATGAAGGCAGTCACTATCAATTATTAGGTTGAATGGTGATAGAGGTAATACAGGTAGTCCTCAACTTATGACCACAAATGGGACTGCAATTTCTGTTGCTAAGCAATACTGTCACAAAGTAAGATGTCATGTAACTGCATCACTTGGTGACCGCAGTCCATCATTAATCAAATTCCACTGTTGTTAGTCATGGACCCAGCTCAGTCCAACCATTCTGGACATCTCCCAGCCCCAAGTCTCCATAAGGAAAGGGATTATTTCCTCTTTAACTCACTCTATCCATCTGTTTCCCTACTATCACCATTTTTGCTCTTTTGGTCACCTTTTACCCTAACTTGCATGGCAACAAACAGTCCCAGATCACAGGGCTTGGGGGCTGCTTGTCATACTGCAGCTCACGGGCTTTTAGTGCACTGCAATTCCACAACTGCAAGAAGCCACAGACAATTCTGAAACCTAAACTACCCAACAGTATGGAGCAAAGCTGCCATGCCCTGAGAAACTCTGGCTGCTCTTGCAGTACAGTGCAAAGCCACAGGTAACTCAAATTGCTCTGGCACCGTGTTTTTCAACCAGTATGCCGTGAGACATGGTCAGGTGTGCCGTGGGGAAATTAAACATGGGTCTCCAAACTACGGCCTGTGTGCCGGATACAGCCCGCGGAGGCCATTCATCTGCCCCGCCGCCAGCTGCCTCCATCTGAACATAAACATTCCGCTCACAATCCCTCCAGCTATCAGCGACAGGAAGAATGGAACCACAGGGAATGCTCACTGACCAATCACCTTCTAGTAGTTGAAGCTGCTGCTCCTCCCCAGAGTCCCGATTTCTAATCCTGGTCAGGACTGGAGGTAAATGTTGCCACCGCTAGATGAAGCCTCAGCCTCAGCTGGTTATGCCTATCCTGATGGTGTATATAGATATTTGACCATTTAGAAACTATATTATTAACTATATGTATAATATGTACTATCTTAGAGTGTCATTTTGTGTCATTTTGGTTGGTGGTGTGCCCCAGGATTTTGTAAATGTAAAAAATGTGCCGTGGTTCAAAAAAGTTTGAAAATCACTGCTGTAGCAGCATGGCCAAAGCCACAGCTGTCTCAGGAAACCTAAGTAGCCTCAGCCAGTTGCTCTTGCCACCGTGCACTCCGGACTTTCCAGCTGCTGATTGCATGAAACCATATTCCCCAGACCTTGTGGCTAAATCATTGGACATGACCTTAGGAAGGAAGCCTGATGAGGCCAGAAGCTGCAACCGTCAGTTAGAGTGGCAGGGGCTGTGAAGGGCAAGGGGCCAAAAGGGCATAAATTGGGAGGTGGGATAGGCAGATGAAGGAACCTGAAATGCCCCTGTAATTATAAGCATTAGTGGGCTGAAAGGTGCAAAAATGTTATTTATCTGATCAGGGGCACTGCAACACTATAACTTTGAATGATTGCTGAATAGTTGGCTGTAAGTGACAAAATTGAAGGGGTCCAAAGACGGGCTACAAGAATGGTGGAAGGTCTTAAGCATAAAACGTATCAGGAAAGACTTAATGAACTCAATCTGTATAGTCTGGAGGACAGAAGGGAAAGGGGGGACATGATCGAAACATTTAAATATATCAAAGGGTTAAATAAGGTCCAGGAGGGAAGTGTTTTTAATAGGAAAGTGAACACAAGAACAAGGGGACACAATCTGAAGTTAGTTGGGGGAAAGATCAAAAGCAACATAAGAAAATATTATTTTACTGAAAGAGTAGTAGATCCTTGGAACAAACTTCCAGCAGACGTGGTTGATAAATCCACAGTAACTGAATTTAAACATGCCTGGGATAAACATATATCCATCCCAAGATAAAATACCGAAAATAGTATAAGGGCAGACTAGATGGATCATGAGGTCTTTTTCTACCGTCAGTCTTCTATGTTTCTATGAGGAGTACTTGTACATTCCCTTGCCTTAAATCAGCTTCTCTTAAAATGTTGCAGCTTGCAAAATACTGGTAGGCTATACATTACTTTGGATGCTCATTCAGAACAGAGCCATACTGAAACAATCACTATGGTCTTTGCCCCTTCTTCTTCTCTTCTGTTTTCATTCCATCTACAGAGTTAACATCAGTTCAGTGAGGATTTCTGTATAAAAATGTTAGCATTCAGGTATGCTTATTCCTTCTTTCAAGGGCAAAAAGTGATGACTTAAAAAAAATTTGGGCTTCATGTAGAATTCTGAACCTTAACACACTTTTTGCACTAAACTGATAATCCTGCTTGGAAATAAAAGACAAGAATGAACTCTCTAGAAATACACAGCAACCTACATTTGAGAAATGCTGTTGAATCAAAAACTATAATTCAATTCCCCATTAATAGTTATATTGAACTATGTGAGATATAAAAAATATTTTGGATTAGAAGATATGTTCTAAAGATTGTAACAATACAGATTTTTACCTTTAATTTTTGATTCAATCGTTGGACTTCCTCTTGCATAATCTTAGTTTCTTCTTGGGCTTCATACAATTTCTTTTTCAGAGAATGCAGTTGTCTTTGGAAACTACTATTGGTGAGATCAAGCTTCTTCTCAAACTCCTAAAATTCAGTATAATAGTAAAGTCATCGTGTTTTTGATAAAAATATTTTTAAAGGGACAAAACGAAGGAATTATTTGTATATAGAGCCATTGTGGCAGAGTGGTTAGAATGCAGTATTGCAGTCTACTTCTGCTGACTGCCAGCTGACTACAATTTGGCAGTTTGAATCTTATCAGGCTCAAGGTTGACTCAGCCTTCCATGCTTCCGAGGAGAGTAAAATGAGGGCCCAGATTGTTGGGGGGCAATATGCTGACTCTGAAAACTGCTTAGAAAAACTATGCAGCACTATGAAGCGGTATATAAGTCTAATGTTATTGCTGTTATTTACTTACTTACTTACTTACTTACTTACTTACTTACTTACTTACTTACTTACTTACTTGCTAGATTTGTATGCTGCCCCTCTCCGGTAGACTCGGGGCGGCTCACAACAATAATAAAACAATTCATGGCAAATCTAATAATTTTAAAAATATTTTTTAAAAACCCGTTATTAAAACAGACATACACACAAACACACCATACATAAATTGTATAGACCTGACGGCAGAGGTGGGTTTTAAGGAGTTTACAAAAGGCAAGGAGGGTGGGGGCAGTTCTAATCTCCGGGGGGAGCTGGTTCCAGAGAGTTGGGGCCGTCACAGAGAAGGCTGTTGTGGTTCAAATACTTTTCTAAAATGAAATACAGTGGTACCTCTACTTAAGAACTTAATTTATCCTGTGACCAGGTTCCTAAGTAGAAAAGTTTGTAAGTAGAAGCAATTTTCCCCATAGGAATCAATATAAAAGCAAATAATGTGTGCAAACCCATTAGGAAAGAAATAAAAGCTCGGAATTTGGGTTGGAGGAGGAGGAGGAAAAAGAGGAAGAGGAGAGTCGCTGCCGAAGGAAGAAGGTGAGGTGAATTTAAAAAAATCCAAAACTTTAAGGATAAAAAAAAAGGGATTCTAAGGCGGCGAGGAGGAGCACGTGCCTCCCATACATCCAGCGTGAGGCTGCCTCCTATACACTGCACCAGAGAGAGAAACCCAGGCAGGCAAGAGAGGGGAACCTCCCACTCCTTTGACCGAAAGGTGGCTGCTGCTGCTACCTGTTTCCTCTTCCTTCCCATGCTGAAGGGCTCCCCTCTCCTCTCGCTCACTCGCTTTGTAGCCGGCGCCTTTCCTTCACTGTGGTGACTCCTCGGTTTGGCTGAAGCCAAGTTGATCCGTCCAGGGCAAAGCCCCCCCTTTTGCCTTTCTGTGCCCAGATGCTCTGGGATGCAACCTCGCACTGGGTGTATGGGAGGCAGCGCGAGGGAGTCACCACAGCAAAGTAGTTTATTCCCTCTCCAAGCACCCAGAGAAAGGAAAACGCTCCATTCACTCTGGACTGCCAAAGCCTCCTCAAGCGCCACTGAAAGGCTCCTATGGCAGCCCAGAAAAGCCTGAGATGGCCAGGATTAAAAGGGAAATGGCAGGAAACTGGCCGGGCCTTCGTGCCACTCTCAAATTTACTGGGAAACTTTTTCGGGCGCTGGTTCTTAAGTAGAAAATGGTTCTTAAGAGGAGGCAAAAAAATCTTGAACACCCGGTTCTTATCTAGAAAAGTTTTTAAGTAGAGGCGTTCTTAGGTAGAAGGACCACTGTATTTTATATTTCAACCCTATCAAAATATTTAACGTATAAAGAATTTCACTAATTTCTCTTATTTGCTGATGTCAGTGGTTGGATGCAAAATGCAATGAGTCAGAAATTGTCAGTCTTGTTATTTTCATCATTACAAAATGTCAACATCTTTATTTATTTTATTTTATTCGACTTCTATGCCCCCCAATCTGATGAACTAAAAGAAAATATAAAGTTGTATAAACTAATCAATGTATCTTATATAAAGTCTGAACTTCAACTACTCAAGAGGCATCAAAACAGAACAAAGCGCCTTCTGTTTATTATAGGTGTTAATACAATGTATGAAAATGTGTTGGGTGCTACAATACATATAAACTAAAAATGTATGTTTAAGGATTGTTCCTTAAGAGAAGTGTGCCGGTTGGCTTTAAGAGGGAGCCAACAGAATTCTCTCTCAGGGTAGTATTGTTGATTAGGTACAGTGTGTATAGACCTGTGTGCTGATATCAGATTTGCATATGATGGTTTAGTTTATCTGTGTATGATTTGGATTGTATAATGACTACTCTATTGTATATCTGTATATAATATACATACTCTATTTGTACTAGACTGGGGCATTTGACTGAATAATCCATAACTGCCACATTCACTCTATATAAAGTTTGTTTTAGGATATTATATTTTTCCTAAGCAATCTAACAATAGGGTTTGAACAAGAATTTCATGTTTTGCTCTACCTGGATAAATGCTGCACGTACAAAGGCCAAAAAAAAAAAGTTCCATCTGTTCTTTTTTCCAGTTCCGTATTACTGAATGTAACATTTTCACAGTGTGTAAATTTCCCCTAACGTTCCATTACAATTTAGAAAGACAACATATGGTCATATGCATGACCCTTGAAGAAGAAATAATTTGATGACTAGTTCTAGATCCTATATTAGCAAACAGTATTAAAGATTAATTGCTAATCAAGTAAAGGTATCGTGATGATAAGGAGGTTAGAAGTGGTTGGAGACTTCTTGCCAGTTTTATTCAGCTTTTATAAATGTATGTTATAATTAAACATTCATATAATTCTAGTTCCTTTTCATTCATTTAGACTCCTATGCTACAATTTTCAACTCAAAGTAATGGCAAATAATAAGCAAAGATCCCCACTCCCATGTTGCCTGTCCTCTTGACATTTATCTTATTTAATCTTCCTAATTTATGTGTTGTTATCATCTTTTTAAAGTTTTATATTATTCTATAAGCCTTCCAGAGTCGCTTGAGCAGTGCAATGGGAGGCATACAAATTTAATAAGTCAGGCAAAATTAAATGAATTTTAACATAGCACAAAAATATTATATGCATACTCCCATAAACTTAACCCTTAAAACTACATTATTAACAGTGAAAACAAAGTGACAAAGTAACCTTAGAAATTTTATCCCTGTGAGTTTGATAAATGAAGGGCTTTAAATAATGGAGGGATTGCTAAGAGAAGTTTGGGGACTATTCTCACCAACAACCTGTCTCTGCATCACTTCTATATAATTTCAGAAAATTCCCATTCTTCAGGTTTTCTTAGAACCTACGGAAGCTGGTGAAAACTACTTCATTCTATTAGCAGGTACACAAAGCAGGCCTTCTAAGAATTCAGCTCCCCTCTTACAATCTTAAGGATCCAATTAAGCATTCTAATGAATTAGATGTATGTCAAAAGGAAAGGTGAATTTAGAATTTAATTTACAGCGAAATTTTATACATATTTATTTAGAAGTATAAAGTATGCTTAGAAGTGACACCCCCACTGTTTACTGGCTAAGATTTTACATCTGTGAATTATAATGGCAATGTTAGTAAATAACATGTGTTCCTGGTTCTTTGTCAGATTCAAAGAAATCACTAACTAGACTAAATTGGCCTGTTTGAGTTTAATTTTGGGGTTTTGTTTTTTCTGTGTGTGAGTAGCCAGTGTGTAAATATGGCATGCACCACAGAATGTACAAAATTAAAACACATCTTTTAAAACGCTTTTTTAAAATGGCTCTCACCTTATTTTTCTTCTCATTATCTTCCAATCTATTTTCTGCAATTACCAGCTTCTTGGCCAGCTCATCACGTTCGGGGAGATTCTTATCTTCTGCAAGTTTTTTCAGTTTTTGCAAACTATTTTTAGCTTTGAATAGCTCTTCCTCGGAAGCCTTGAGTTTCTTCTCATTCGTTTGTTCTCTTTCTTGTGTTTTTCTTAAGCGCTCCTTTAGTATTCTCATCTCATCATTATGCCGCACCAGAAGTTGAGAGATTTCATTTTCTGGGTCTCCAAACTTATGAAGGGCTTTCTCCTGTCTGTACTGAAGCTGCTTTAGTACCCTATTTTCTTTCTGCAGCTCATCAAGTTTGACATGCAGCCCAGCCAGTTCATTACGAAGCTCGTTAATTTTCAGCAGCCTAGCAGAAAGCACTCTCTTTGTGACAAGACTAATATCTTTGGCGGGAGACTCCCTGGTGAGGCTCTGGGAGTAAAAACCCCAGCGGGTTCTCTTGCTGGGTGCATATTTAGAGTAAAACTGCTTTGTGGCTGCAAAGAAATACGAGGTTAAGATTGGGATGAAAATTAGTAAAACCATACGATTTCTCATAGCCTGCGAACATACTACAACAATCTCTCAAATATTCACTTTGAAATCAGTAAATATTAACCCTTGTGCCATTAATTTTTTTTAATCCTGATTTTGTAAAAGCCTTTTTAAAAGAAGATACCAGCCTAGCAAAGTTCAGTATTTTGGACAACCTGAATTCTACTGTAAAGTTTAAAAGCACTCATGGGTTAGGGTAGGAGAAGAAAAGCAATAAAGTTGTACGAAAGTAAACAAGGAGAAAAACTAAAAATAGATGACTCATCTATCTATACCAAAACTAAAATGAAACTAATACCGTATCTGATGTGCAAAAAAATCTGAAAAATGTAATGGCAGTCCATTTAGTATCATCTGAGTTTTTGCAGCCCAAATACAATACTATGGTAAATACCTTATGACTAAATATTCAATATGTAATTAAAAATAGAGCAGAGTTTTGTCAATCTTTTAAAAGAAAAGCTAATTAATTATATTTTGTAATCTCTCCATGCAATATTATTGCTAAATGAATTTTTAAATGGTCATGATCAGTTGATCTGTTAACTGAATAAAACACAATACCTACCCTCTCTACTGTCTTTTATCTAAGATGTTATACTATGAGGTGAAGAAAGGAGATATTTATAACTGACTAAATTCAATTAATACATATAATTACAAGAACAAAAGTATGTTCCAATTTAATTACAAAGAAAAAGCAAGCTAGAGTACTTTGTTGAGTAAATTGTACTTTTATTATTTTAAAACCTAAATGTTAATTTTTATTACAAATGTCAGCTCAGTTTTGAAATATGCCATATTTCAAAGGAAATAATCTTATTTTCATATAATTCATTTAGCAACGTGATACACACAGACACACACATAATAAATTGTGTTTTGGCAACTACTTACCATGATAATCAGCATGGCTTTTCAAGTTCTGTGTTTTACTGCTTCTATTTACAGTTTGTATAGACCGACTGCTGATGGTTGGAGACTGATCAGAAGCATGAGATGAATCATCATCTGAGTAATATGAATTACTGTTTTTATCACTGTCTGATTTTCTGCTATGCTCAGAATCCAGACTCCTTCCTCTTTCCTCCATTACAAGAAACTTTTCCTCAAATAGACATTTATTTTCCAGATGAAGGCTCATAACACGGTTACTGCTGGCTTCTTGTCAAATAATTACCTAAGTTTAGAAGAGTTGCTGACATCATTTTGGCAATCAATATTTCTCATGTATCTTTTAATCCGCATTCAAAGAAGAAAATGAAAGATGATTATAATAAGCATTTTAAAATGAATGATAGTGGCCAATCATTCCTCCATTTAATCTTTAATTAAGTCTTATTTATGTACTTTTGTGAAATGAACTTCTGCAGATTGGAGCTTGTTAATTATAACTGTTATTACACATCACCATTTTATAATTATTGGTAACACAACAGAGGAATTTCTTCAAAGAAAAATATTAAAAAGCATATGCAGAAGGGCAGCACATCACTTGAAAAAAACACTTAATAATAAATAATTCCAAAGAAATAGATATATGAATAAATCATGTCCAATATAAGAACATTCAAAATTTTATCAATTATTAATTTATAAATACATGAAAGTCCTTTGATTTGAACATAGCCAAACATTTTTAAAGTTAAGCAAATATTTAAGATGGTCTCAACCAGTTGTTTTGTTCAGTAATTCAGTATTTTTAAGCATCATCGCAGTACAAATCTAACAAAAATGTATTCTTACTGAATCAAACCAAACTTAATCTACACCAAATATCCTCTTTCAAACTAACTAATTAAAGGACATCTAACAATAATATATTACTAAATCAGACACTAAATATTCTATTTCAAAAGGACTAATTATAGGACATGCTGTTGCTGCTAAATCCTTCACATTTCCAGTGATTCTAGATTTTATTTCACCTAGAACATAGACTTCATACTTTTTATCATTGGTAGACTTGTTTTCCCTGAATTTGTCTACTCAAAATCTTTACAAAATAAATATATGAACAGGACTATTTACATTATATAAAATAGATCATGTAAACATTAAAAGTCTGGTACTCAGTGGAGAAAATACTGAACAATGAACCAATATTCTGACTTCCTTTATGACAACATACAGTATTTCATGTTCTTTCATTCTAATATGTGAAAGAAGATTCTTCATATTGTTTAGCATATGGAAGTTTGCTATATTATATTTTAGTCCCTAAAACTAAATGTCTCAGAACATACACTGTCCAACTATGACATATTATTTCCATCCTTTGCCTCAAATTCTAAATAACGTTTGTTCATTTCATTAGTATAATGTGTGATTTGCTATCTTTAAGTGAATTAATGTGCATCTTCTCAGTTTAATATTCCTTCTCAAGTCAGATGTAAACTTAAGCATGGAAAATTATGAAATTAAAGTCATCTTTATAAAGTCCACCAGGTTTTGCTCATTTAATCTAAAATTACAGAATAAATCTCCACAGATGCCTTTGGGAACAATTTTTGCCTGTGGCATGATTATTTCTACTTTAATGATCATTTGACAAAATAAGAAAATGGAAGCTGTAATTAATGATAAATTGTGTACTGTATAATTAACTGGACTGCTTTCCACAGTACGTATATTGTATAGAGATGAAAAAGAGAGACTTGAATTTTAATACATCAGTGTAGATTGCAATGTTTGAAAAAAAGTGTTTTCAAATTGAGGAATTCATAGTAATTTTTAGTGGTCACAAACTGACACATATGTACCCATATGTGTCTCATTTCAATTTACAAATGCAGCTTAAGAAAAATTGCAGAGTTCTTGTAAGTAAACATAAACAAAACTTTATATGGGAATGTATCTTTCTACATTTACATTTACTGAACAAACTCAGAAATATTTTAACATTACAGTACTGTTGTAATTCTAAGCCAATTTTTTTTCTGACAGGTTCTACTGAATTTAATGGGATGTACTTTCGATTATACCAACATAAAGTAGCAGCCACAAAGCAAAAGCCATAACTTACTAATAACCGAGAAAGCTTTTATAAATAAAGGTAATGATGCAAATGTTCTCAGAGAAAGGTTTTACAGGTATAATGTTGTCCTGTCTACATTTCCTTATTAATTTGCTTTGAAGGTTGTGCTATGAATGTGTTTTCATAAGAGAGATTTTTACATTTCCCAGTAGAATGAAACAATCATATTGTAGAAATATAACATTAAATGTAATTAATAAGTAAAGATACCCTCAATTTGAGCTTGATTCCTATGGACTACAGCCATGTAGTTTTCTGTGTAGTATTATAGAAGTAGTTTATCATTATGTTCTTCCAGATGGTTTTTTTCAATGTTCCAATGTAGCAACCTTAGAATTCTAGGCAGTTTCTCACCCAATTACTTTCAGGGCTGATCCTGCTTAGCATGTGAGACCAGCAAGGGCTGGGTAGGTTGGTAGGTGCTGCCACCTGCTGAGGCAACTATTATAAACAGAAAAAAGCAATACTTATTTGAGGAAAAAATCCTTAAATGTGTTTAAATTCAACAATAAATTCCTAAACAGGAGATATCAAGCTCCTCCGCATGTTTTGACCAAGGTATGCAATTATTTAAAAAGTTACTTCATTAGATCTTTTAGAAGCATTTTATATTGCATTGAGAAATTCTTAAACAATAAGCACATATTTAGGAAATATATATTTTTCCATTCTTAATATTATTCCCTTCCTGTTTACTAGTAAAATTGCAATTTACTAAGAAAATGGCAATAAATGTAGTATCAAGATGAATCTCAAAAGAAACTTCTGTTAACTTTAAAAAAAATACTTATCGCAGCCTGACTATTATTAGTCAGTGTATCTTTCTAGAACAGGTCTCTCCAAACTTGGCAACTTGAAGGGTTGTGAACTTCAACTCCCAGAATTCTTCAGCCAGCCATGTTTCTATGCTGGCTGGGGAATATAGAGCCTCTGTGGTGCAGTGTTTAGAGTGCTATACTGTAAGCTACTTCTACTTCTGCTGATCACCAGCTGCCAGCAGTCTATGGAGAGGGGCGGCATACAAATCCAATAAATAATAATAACAATAATAACAACAACAATAACAACAATTATTATTATTATTATTATTATTATTATTATTATTATTATTAGTTTGGCAGATCGAATCTCAGTAGGCTCAAGGTTGAATCAGCCTTCCATCCTTCCAAGGTCGGTAAAATGAGGACCCAGATTTATTTATTTATTTATTCGATTTTTATGCCACCCTTCTCCTTAGACTCAGGGTGGCTTACAACATGTTAGCAATGGCACTTTTTAAACAGAGCCAGCATATTGCCTCCCCAATCCAGGTCCTCATTTTACCCACCTCATAAGGATGGAAGGCTGAGTCAACCTTGAGCCGGTGATAAGATTTGAACCGCTGACCTACAGATCCACAGTCAGCTTCAGTGGCCTGCAGTACTGCACTCTACCTGCTGCGCCACCCCGGCCAGATTGTTGGGGGCAATGTGCTTATTCTATGTAAAGCCCTTAGAGAGGGCTTTAAGGCACGTGAAGTGGTATATAAGTCTAAATGCTATTGTTAATATGCTATTTGGGGAGTTGAAGTCCACAAGTCTTAAAATTGCCGAGTTTGGAGACCCATATTCTAGAATTATTATCTTTCTACAGGTTTGCAAGTTAGTTAAAGTTACAAGATAATAAACATTTAAGAACACAGCAGGCCACCCTCAGAAGAACCTTATCACAAACTGTGATTGCCCTGCCTTCATCAATAGTTTCTTGCTGGTTCTGCACATATCCACGTGGACACCCAAACAAAATAGTTTTTTATTTGTTTTGCCAATAGGGAGCTGAGCACAAATGGTACTACAAACCACCAAAGACACAGGTCTCATAGAAAAGAAAGGGAAGCTGGTTTCAATATTTATTATTTATTTATGTATTATTTAGATTTGTATGCCGCCCCTCTCCGCAGACTCGGGGCGGCTCACAACAAAAATACAGCAATCATAACAAATCCAAATAATTTAAAATATTTAAGAAGATTTAAAAAGAACCCCATTTACTAACAAACACACACACAAACATACCATGTATAAATTGAACAGGGGGAGATGTTTCAGTTCCCCCATGCCTGACGGCAGAGGTGGGTTTTAACGAGTTTACGGAAGGCAGGGAGAGTAGGGGCAGTTCTAATCTCTGGGGGGAGTTGGTTCCAGAGAGTCGGGGCCGCCACAGAGAAGGCTCTTCCCCTGGGGCCAACCAACCGACATTGTTTAGTTGACGGGACCCGGAGAAGGCCCACTCTGTGGGACCTAATCGGTCGCTGGGATTCGTGCGGCAGAAGGCGGTCTCGGAGATATTCTGGTCCAGTGCCATGAAGGGCTTTAAAGGTCATAACCAACACTTTGAATTGTGACCGGAAATTGATCGGCAGCCAATGCAGACTGCGGAGTGATGGTGAAACATGGGCATACCTAGGTAAGCCCATGACTGCTCTCGCAGCTGCATTCTGCACACTGACATCAAAAGTGAAGTTTTGAAACACTGGCAAAGAAAACTCTGGGAAGGACAAGCAGGGAAATGAAGGGAATGGCTGTCATCTGCAAAGGCTGAAATGGGCCGAAGCAGCACTAGTGGCTGTTGAAGATGTGCTTCTGGTTTCAGTTCAGAAAAAGAGTGTGGCTTTGGGGCCAAAAATAGATTAGGCAGGGTTTGTACTGCTGAAGGCTTAGTTAATCCAAGTGTGATATAAAGTCCATAAAGTTTTTGAGAACACAATTGGGGATAGAGTGCTGGAGAAGAAAAGGACTGGCATGGAAACTATGCTTGTTAGTGCATTTAAAGATGGGGAAGAAACACCCCCCCAAAAAAGGTCTTACTTGCAAAAGAATAATTAGCTAGTTGAAGGCCAATTGCTTCTTTGTCTGGCTGATATAGAGATACAGAAATAAGGATAGATAGAGGGAGAGGGGAAAGATTGCAGCTAATACTTGTGCTTCTTCAACTCTTCAGTAAATTAGAAAAAGTACGTATTAGAATAAAGTACATACTTATTAAGCTTGTATCCTAAAATACACATATTTATATGGTTAAGAATTTGTCAGGACTAACAATTAGAGATCTGGACTACCCCCACCCTACTGGCCTTCCGGAAAGTGGTAAAGACGACAGGCCTGGGGCCATTGATCTTATGGTGGTAACTAGCGAGATCCAGCCATGAACGGTATGCAGGGATCTAACTGTGTGAATTGTAAATTGTTTTTAACTGTTTAACTGTGAGCCGCATAGAGTCCCCAGGGAGTTGGGCGGCATAGAAATTGAATAAATGGATGAATAAATGAATACATAAATAAACTAATCACATTTCCGATATATTTATTTTATTTATTTATTTATTATTTAGATTTGTATGCCGCCCCTCTCCGCAGACTCGTGAATAATATGTATACTATTGTGAATAAGCACATTTCTAGATAAATTGTTCAAAATCAAAAAATGAAACATATATAATCTGGCAATTATCCTTAGGTAAGCCAACTATGAAAATTAAAACATATAAATATTTTGATGGTTAGCTTATCTGAGGCTGTGGATTTTTTCATGGTACTTGGATTAAAAATGTGAGAATCAGTTTATCAATGAATATATTGTGATAGTTTAAAATTCAGATCAATTTTGGATAGATGGGGAAACTAGTAAAACAACCCAGAAGAAAAAAATGGCAAATCACGTAATGAAAAGTTGAATATGACTGGTTGAAATTTTAATGCGCCTGGAATGAAATTAAATTTGTAACAGCTATAACAGCATAGTAGGATTTAAAATAATGAAAACCTATTTCTAGCCTTTAAGAATCATTGCATAATTTTTCCCTCATGGGTTTTATTTTCAGTGATGTTCACAGTTATATAGAACATGATGTACTTCAAGGTTTGTTTCTTTAGGAAATTGAATAATAAATATAAAAAGGGATTTAAAAAGACATGCAGCTTCACTTGTTTACTTTGATGGAATTTTCTTCCTACTTTACCACTCTGGCTATAACATTGAATTCTCAGGCTTCAATTCAAGTACAAACTTGATTAAATTCAATTCCGTTTCAGTTTGATTTAACAGCTTGTGTACTGGACAAATAATACAACAATTCACCAGTTCTCACAATGCAGCATAGAATTATTTTGCTTTCTCTTATGCTGATGTAATGACTGTGAGAGTATATGAAATCAATATTTATGTTATTCATACGCATACCCATCCATAAAGGAAATAAAAAAGCCTAGTAAATGATGCCAAGAAGCAAGGTAGAAAATATATTCTGTCTTTTTAAGATGTTATTTAATTGAGCAATAACACCAGGTATTTTAATGTATTTATAATGTACAGATATAGCAAGTGAAAACAGAATGTCTCTCAGAGTTGCATATTCTGTGATATTTTTTACAGAAATTTACTTGATATTAATCTTAGAAACTGATTTTAAAAATATCACTATCCCAACATTCTTATTTTAAGCCTAAAACAAAAAGCAATCACCTAAATAAATAAGGATAAAAGCAAATTTTATTCAGTCCAAGTTTTCCACCATGTTGCAATCTTAAAGGAATCCTTTGGGGATATTTTACCCCATGAGATATCATACTGAAAGCAAGGCACATTTTCCTCTTCCTGCTATTGTAAAACAGAAATACTTTCTACTAAAAAATATGGAATAATCCAAATCATTTGTTTATTCTGAAGTAAATCCCAGTGCTCAGTGAAATTTATATCCTAGAAAGCAAGCTTGTTTATGACAATAGCATTTAGATTATAAATGTAATACGTTTGTGATTATGTATATGATTTCCCACCACCAATTTCAAATATAGTTATGTTAATCAAGTGCAACCATAAAGAAAGAAAATGTTTTGCAAGTACAGTAAACGCATAAAGCTGCTAAGAATTGTATATTCATTTGAGTGTACCTACACAATCTGAACACACCTAATAAAAAAAATAAATGGAAAAAATACACCAATGTATTGATTTTCCCCATATTACAAAATACATTACTGTATATGTATTTTCTCATCAAACAGTTTTTGAAATATTACAGAAAGAAGAAAGGACCATCAGATAATTAGGGTATAAAATGATATTTTGTTCTCATATTAATTTTCTACGGGGATCACTCTACTTCCTTTCTCATCAAGATAATTATGTTTCATGCTTTTGAAATATTAACATATTTTGGTAATTCTGGTCCCACTGAACGTGAGATTTGACTAAGTAAGCACAACTAGGATTTCATTACTTTGCAAATATTTCAAGTCCTTGAGCTATTATCTTTTAATTATCCTGGGTATAGGTAAACATAAGGATTATAGAAAGAAGGGGGAAAAACTGAACAGCACCTGTAAGAAATTCTGTTTATGTCATTTCTATGCAAACGTCCGTTGTAATAAATTGTGGTTTTATATTTCTTTTCCTCCAAGGTAACATTAGTCGATATCCTTTCTTTCACTTTTTTCCTCCACAACAACCTTCCTGTGTAGTTTTGGCTGGGAGAGAATGATCTGCCTCAAGATTACCCAGAGAGTTAAGGGATTGTTAGTACTATGTACATAACTAGTTGGGTTTGGCAATATATTACACAAACCAACAATGTATGCTTACATGTAATAGAACACTATTGCTTTAAGACTAGTGTTACAGATTGCCATAAGAGGGAGCCAGAAAGGTGGGTCTCTCTCAGCAACTCTCTGCTAGTTTGTCTTTGTGACTATGCTGTAGAACTGTGTGTTCATATGATGGTTTCATGTATTAAGATGAACAAGTAAGGATTATAGTATTGTATATGTATAGCGAGTTATTGGCTATGTAATTGTGTATGTCTAGGATTGTTCTTGACTAAGATATTTGCCAATTGAAATGATATTTTGTATACATAGTGTATCTGGACTATATTATTGAATTATTGTATCTCTGTGCTATCAAGTGGAAATCTGCAAAACCTCCACGTTTCCTCTGTGTCTATGTATCTTGGACTACTAAGAGATTACTCTGCACACAGGGGTAGACTCGTAAAAAAGTGCATTAAGTCAGTTGGATCAGGGAGGCAAGCAGTGATAGACTCCTACGGGTATGGTCAGATACCCAGAACCGGTAGAAAAATTTTGGTCAGGTGCACAGTACCGGTAGAAAAAAACTGATTCCCCCCCCCCTTTTTTACCCTTCTGGGCATGTTTTTCCTATTGCAGTAAATGAGGTTGAATGTGTATAATTTTAGAAGAGCTATGTGTGTGTGTACATACACATACAGTTTATATAGTAGATAATGTATATTTTCGTGTGCCTGTGTGTAATATGTATGTACACATATGGCATATATACATAGAATTAAATGGTGTATTTTGGATGTTCAGTAATAGTAAATAAATAGAGAAATTGTATCTCTTTGAGGCAAGGAGAGGCCAAGCACCCTAACCGGTGAGGTCACGTTGGCCACCTTTAAGACAGTCACATGATCTTTAAGCTACTCCAGTCACATGATCACCAAGCCACTCCCACCTGGTCACATGGCCGGCAAGCCACACCTATAAAATAAGCTACGCCCATAGTGTGCTAATAAATTTTTTTGCAGCCCTTCACTGGAGGCAAGTGCCAGCCACAACGTCCCCACCACCACCTTCTATTACTGGCACCCCAATAAAGCTGCTTGGCTTTAAGGAGTTACCAGTTCTGTTGCAGTGTATGAAGGTGGGGGTGGGAGAGAAGTGCTGTGATAAAACGAGGACGCGGGGGACCGTGGAAACAGTCATTCCCCAACCTGGAACAGAGGCTATCAGCGAGCGAGCGAGACAACGCGACCACAAGAAACCTCGCCACGTAATGCCAGCCTGCCCCCCCCCCCCGGGTTTCCGGCTTCCTCCCAGCTAGCCCCTCGCCCTACCTGACTCCGGGGGCTCTACTTCCTCCCCCCCACTGACGGAGCAGGACGGTTACCGGGGTTCCCTTAAAGGCGTCACCAAGGCGCTGCAGGATATTTACAGCAGGTTCCAAGGTAACGCGGGCGAAGAAGAAAGCAAAGGGGCGGGGATAAGAGGGGGGGAGAAGGAGGAGGCGGCTCTCAAAGTCTGTCCTATTGGCTGTCCGCTTTGTCAAAAATCCTCGCCTGAGAAACCAATCCCCGCGTCTGATTAGACCGGAAAGGGCGGGCAAGAGAGGAACCGCGGCGTTCTTTTTTTGGTGGGGTAGGAAAGGCTATTCAGGGATGCGCCCTTATTGGTTCATGCACCGGAAGACTCCGAGAGAAAGGCAAGTCCGCTGGATCCTAGGGATGCAGGCGGAGTAATTTTTACTCCAGCTGCGAGGGGCGAGTTGTCAGTCTGGCGGAGGAGTCGGTCAAGTGTTGTGTTCGCGCTCCGCTCAATTCGTTCAATTCAAACTCTCAACGCTGGAGTGTGGCTAGCCTCACTTTCTTCGTAAGCACTTCAAATGTGCTTTTCCTCAGGAAACTGAAGAAAATAAGAAAACATTTGATCAATATTTATCTTAAGATAAATAATATTTATAGTATTATTAATATTAATTAATATTAATAATATTTATCTTAAAATAAATAAGATAAATATTTCTTAAGATATATGTTGATCAAATATTATCAATATTTGACACATTGACATAAATAAATAGAAGATCCTTTTTAACAACCTTTATTGTGCTCTAAAAAGGAATGACGCTACACATTTTAATCGCAATGAGAATTTAGTAGACATCCGTGATATAGAATTTGAGGTGAAATTTTTGGCTTGTCATATTTATGCAAATGACATGAGTCCCTGCAGTGCTGTATTTAATGGGTATTTGTGAATAATGGAAAGCCTCTTTCCAGTTAGGACATTAGAAGTGAATACAGTGTGAATATCATCAACATACAGTATTTGTTTAACACAACTTAAAAATGACTTTTTATTGTTTTTACTTTATATTAATTCACTTTGGTTCAAATGCTTTCTATGATGAATGAAATCCCTATCCTTATTTTATCTTCATGGTTTTTAAATTTGTTTTCACCTGAAATAGCTCACCACAATTTTTTTTCTAATGTGAAACACAGAATTTCACATTAGAAAAATGTGAATTTTGAATTTCAGCCCAAACAGTATAGTATTCAAACTACAGGTAGTCCTCGACTTACAACAGTTTACTTAGCGACCGTTCGAAGTTACAATGGCACTGAAGAAAAGTGATTTATGACCAATTTTCAGACATGACCTTTGCAGCATCCCCATGGTCATGTAAAATGGGGCAAAACTCATGTAACAAATTTCTCACTTAGCAACATAATTTTGGACTCAATTGGGGTGGTAAATAGAGGATTACATGTATAAAGATATGCAAGACCTAATAGTATGTCTATACCTTGTATAAATAAATCTAGAAAAACATTGACATTTTTGCCATTGCTATCAATTCTCAAACTTGAAACAATGTAATTTTATAAAATAGTGAAAAACCAAAATTTTATTTTATTTTAAAAATCCATCTTGTAGAAAGCAAATAGATTGTGTCTCATTTCCTAGGAGGCTTTCAGCAATTTAATCCATTCTGATTGGAATAAATTACTGTACAGTACTTGTAATTTTCACATCACTCCATTTTTTTTCTCTTCTGTGTTTTTTTATTTCTTTACTTGTTTATTGTATGATTTGCTCATCCTCAAGTTAGATTAAAAGTCAAATTATACATCATAACCTTATCTAGAAACTTAAAGCACTTGTGAAATATATAAAGCTAATTAATATTTCTTCAGATTAATTCCCACTAATTTAACGGGATTTACTAGTATCAATGCATATTCACTCCACTAAGTTACTTGTAACTTCCATCTATTCAGTTTATAAAAGTACAACTCAAGCCAGATGGTGCAGGTACGTTCAAAGCATTGGGGAGCTGCAGAAGGGCAGAATATGCTTCAGAATGTGCAGCTTCTGGATCTAACAGTGAGTGATGTGAGTGACATCAAGTTGGCTATGCCCACCCGGTGACCACCACCGCACTAAACCACGCCCATAGAGCCGGTAGGGAAAATTTTCACATTTCACCCCCGGTCCAGGGGCTGCCTCTGGAAGCTCCATTTCAGCCTGCAATGGGCCGAATGGAGTGGTGGGGTGGTGGTGGATCCAGCCACTGGAAGCTCCATTTCAGCCTGCAACGGGCCAAGGGAGGCCTGTAGAGGCTTACCCAGAATTGCAGAGGGACACATGAGGCTGAAATACCTCATGTGCACTTAACGAGCCTCTCATTTGATTAGCAAATGTTTGGGCAAAAGAAGGCACTGATCTCATTCAAGATACCAGATTCATTCCCATGATCCTCGAGTTGCAATTGGAATGGGCAGGTTCCATTATATTCGTAACTCATGGACTACCTATACTGTATTCTCTTTTTTTTTAAAAGGTCTCAACACTGTTCTAGAATAACAAACTCGGTCTTCCCCTACTACTCACATATATCCTTCTTTCATATATTTGTAGCTTTTAAAATTTTTATTGTATTCTAATTTTCCCTGTGTGAACAATTTCCTTTCTTCATGCAATGCATTCTCCCTTATTAACAGGGTCAGGAACTCTGTAAGTGATGCAGTTGTAAGGCATGATGTCATATGATCATGTCAAGTTATGATAGCAGTTCTGGCAATTCTAGGTGCCATCAGTAGGTGAATCCAGCCCTGCTCCACATTGGTTACTTACTGCCCCTCCCTGCCAACTTTGCTTGTCAGAAGCTGGCAGCAAAGCTTGCAAATGGTGTTAACATGATCACAGGACATTGCAATATCAGAACTGCAAGCTGGTTGCCAAGTGCCCAGATTACAATCACGTGACCATGGGGATGCTGACAGCTGCACTTTAAACAAATTCTCACAGCCAACCCACACTCAGTAAAAGACCTTGGAATACTAATATCAAAAGACCTAAGTGCTAAAGCCCACTGCAACAATATTGCCAAAAAGGCTTCCAGAGTCATTAACCTGATCCTACGTAGCTTCTGCTCTGGCAATCTCACACTACTGACTAGAGCCTACAAAACCTATGCCAGACCCATTCTTGAATACAGCTCATCTGTCTGGAACCCACACCACATCTCAGACATTAACACTCTCGAAAATGTCCAAAGATATTTCACCAGAAGAGCCCTTCACTCCTCCACTCGAAATAGAATACCCTACGAAAATAGACTATCTATCCTGGGTCTTGAAAGCTTAGAACTGCAGCGCCTAAAACACGATCTAAGTATTGCCCACAAGATCATATGCTGCAACGTCCTTCCGGTCAACGATTACTTCAGCTTCAACCGCAACAACACAAGAGCACACAACAGATTCAAACTTAATATTAACAGCTCCAAACTTGACTGTAAAAAATATGACTTTAACAATCGAGTTGTCGAAGCATGGAACTCATTACCGGCCTCAATAGTGTCAACTCCCAACCCCCAACATTTCTCCCTTAGACTCTCCACGATTGACCTCTCCAGGTTCCTAAGAGGCCAGTAAGGGGCGTATATAAGTGCACTGATTGCCTATTGTCCCCTGTCCAATTGCCTTTCCTTATATCATATATCATATATATTCTCTCTCTCTCTCTCTGTCTCTATATATATATATATATATATATATATACAGTGGTCCCTCGATCATCGCGAGGGTTCCGTTCCAGGACCCCTCGCGATGATCGATTTGTCGCGAAGTAGCGGTGCGGAAGTAAAAACACCATCTGCGCATGCGCAGATGGTATTTTTATTTCCACCGCAGCAGCGAGGAGCCGAAGATTGGGTTTCCCCGCCGCCTCGCTGCTGCTGCTTGTCCGCGCGCGTGCCGCCCCCCCCCCCCGCGCTGTTGCTGGGGCCGCTTCTCAGCTGAGAAGCAGCCCTGGGGTTTCCCCGCGCGCGTGCGCGCCGCCCGCCCCCCCCGCGCTGTTGCTGGGGCCGCTTCTCAGCTGAGAAGCGGCCCTGGGGTTTCCCCGCGCGCGCGCGCGCCGCCCGCCCCCCCACGCTGTTGCTGGGGCCGCTTCTCAGCTGAGAAGCAGCCCTGGGGTTTCCCCGCGCGCGCGCTCGCCGCCCACCCCCCCGCGCTGTTGCTGGGGCCGCTTCTCAGCTGAGAAGCAGCCCTGGGGTTTCCCCGCGCGCGCGCGCGCGCCGCCCGCCCCCCCCCGCGCTGTTGCTGGGGCCGCTTCTCAGCTGAGAAGCAGCCCTGGGGTTTCCCCCCGCGCGCGCGCGCGCCGCCCGCCCCCCCCGCGCTGTTGCTGGGGCCGCTTCTCAGCTGAGAAGCAGCCCTGGGGTTTCCCCGCGCGCGAGCGCGCGCCGCCCGCCCCCCCCGCGCTGTTGCTGGGGCCGCTTCTCAGCTGAGAAGCAGCCCTGGGGTTTCCCCCCGCGCGCGCGTGCCGCCCGCCCCCCGCGCTGTTGCTGGGGCCGCTTCTCAGCTGAGAAGCGGCCCTGGGGTTTCCCCGCGCGTGTGCCGCCCACCCGCCCACGCCGTTGCTCGCGCCTTACCGGGGCAAGAGGGGGAAGACCCAGGGAAGCCTCTGCCCGGCGGGGAAACTCCACCATCTACGCATGCGTGGAAGGGCACGCATGCGCAGATGGTGGAGTTTACTTCCGGGTTGAAAACTCGCGATATAGCGTTTAGCGAAGATCGAGATCGCGAAACTCGAGGGACCACTGTATATATATCATATATCATATATATTCTCTCCCTATCTCTTATATCATATATATTCTCTCCCTCCCATCTACTTCTCTTCTTTTTTACTTTCTATCTTTATATATATTACTTAATGTCTATTCTCTTCCATATGTATTGTATATTGGACAAAGAATAAAAATAAATAAATAATGCCCTTCAAGCAGCTGTTGAACCACAGGACATTAAGCAAGGACTACCTGTACTACCTTATTATTCTATTTTGTGTTTAGTCCATGTTTATCTATCTTTCTTCTTTGAACATATATTTTTTATTATTTCACATGCAGTATATTTTAAATACTTTATTCCAACTGCATTCTATTTTTCTTTTGACATATTCAATTTTCACTTCCGTATAACAAACTACTGTATTTTTGGAATATAAGATACACCCTAGTTTTGGGGGAGTAAAACAAGGAAAAAAGGCCTCTGCCTTCCAGCAGTTTGCCAAACAGTAAACAGCACAGGTGATATAGGCACAGGTACCTATACCTACAAACGCCTCTACTTACAAACTTTTCTAGATAAGAAGCTAGTGTTCAAGATTTTTTTGCCTCTTCTCGTGAACCATTTTCCACTTACAAACCCAAGCCTCTGAAACTGTAACCAGAAAAGACAGGGAGAAAAGGCAGGCTTCCTGAGGCCTCTCTAGGAATCTCCTGAGAGGAAATAAGGCTGGAAAAGGCAGGGAGAAACATCTGTGAGGCCTCTCTAGGAATCTCCTGGGAGGAAACAGGACCTCTACCCTCCCTGTGGTTTCCCCAATCACACACATTATTTGCTTTTACATTGATTCCTATGGGAAAATTGCTTCTTCTTGCAAACTTTTCTACTTAAGAACCTGGTCATGGAATGAATTAAGTTCGTAAGTAGAGGTATCACTTTACACTGTTTGCTGTATATTTTTGTGCCTGACCTCTCCCTCCCAATTTGCCTCCTTGCAGCTTTAGTTTCACTTTCATTTTAGCATGTGGCCAGCAGATCTGCCTCACTCAGCTGAGGGTGATGAAGCTAATAATAAACTGCTTTGATTAACAGGCTCTGTGTTTGCTGCAAGAAGGTAAATTGCTGGGAGGCAGAGGCCAAAGAGGGACTTGGTGGGTGGGGTTACATTCGATGTATAAGACACACTCAAGTTTTCACCCTCTTTTTGGAGGTAAAAGGTGCATCTTATACTCCGAAAAATACGGTATACATATATAGAAGCAGTCTTATGCGTGGCCATTTTTGTTCGTTTCAATATTCATTTTTTTTACCACTGGCTAAATACTACCTGCCATTCTTCTACCCACTCTTACAGGTTTTAAAATTTCTTAATCCATCTTCCTATCATGAGTACACATTCATCCACAGTACTTGCTCTATTTTTGTCATATATAATTTGCAATTGTTCACTTCACTTTCCTTGTCAGATCAAAACTTTGTTAATTTTGATACATTAATTTTCATATTGATTCCTCTTTGTTCTGACAACACTAATAGAATTTTTCCTGTCATTGGTACTTTGCACTTTTTGATCAGTAAATGAGGATTCATCCATTGACATCCACAGAATCCATCAATTTTCATTAGAAAGTAAGTGTCACGTGATAAGCCAAATTATTGGGTAGAAATTATTATTAAAGGGGACAGAACATTCTAATGCCTAGATACAGGTGACCCTCAACTTAAAACCAGAGTTGGAACTAGAATTTTGGTTGTTAAGCAGTGAGGTCATTACACGACTAGGCCTGATTTTACAACCGTTTTTACTGTGGTTGTTAAGTGGCTCATGTGACTTAAGTGACTCGGTTCATTAAGCTAACCATATGGTTAAGCAATTCATTTCCACAACTTATTTTGTTTTTCTGAAATTGGCTGGGAAGATTGCATTCTGCAATCACATAACTGCATTTGTAAGCATTATAAATGTGAGCCTGTCGCCAAGTGTCCAAATGGTGATCAAGTGACTCTGGTAATGGTACAACAGTTGTAACTTCAAAAATAGGTCATAAATCACTTTTTCAGAGGCTGTCACAACTTTGAATCATCATTATAGGAACTATTGTAAGTTGAGGACTATTAGTAGCTCAATATCTCCCGAATTAATTATAATTAAGTTGTATTTTCCCTTCCTCCTCTTTCAATCCAAGTTGGGGTTTTTTAATTAAAGATTCATAATAATAAATATCTCAAATTTAGTAGGTTGTACCGGTTAATGCCCCTGTCATTTCTGTCTAAATTTGTCAAATAAATAAATTGGAAGATTCATTTCCAAATCCCATGCAGTTATTTGACAAATTTAGACTATTGCATTCATACCCTATTTTTCCTCCAAGAAAATTGTAGCATAGAATCTTACTCAAACAATGTACTCTAGAATTTTTTAAATTGTGACAAAGGTTTCAAAAAATTCCAGGGGGACTATTGTATCTTTTGCTAATAACAGTGGACTAACTTATTTTGTCCACTTTCTTGAATCTTTCTTTCCTTCCTACTTACGATCAGGATTTAGTTACTCTGTCATTTGCTTGTTTTTGGCTTAGCCATTGTGGTTTATAAATAGTATTACATGGTTTAATGTATCTGAACTCATCCAACTGTGGCTTATTGGACATGCTGTCATTTAGCATATGGTGTAAGGCATCCACCAGGGTCAAGATTGCGATTAGTGCTACGTTTGCTGCTTTGTGAAAAATTCTGAATGGATATGAATAGCCCTGCAGTTGTCTATGAATCCTCTGAGTGGAGCTTCAAGTCTGCTTCAGATAATTGTGATAAAATTCAGCTTTGTTTACAGCAATAAGCAACAGACTATTACATACCAATATCTGGTAGATTACTAGCCATGTAATATTGATTTTAAGAGAGAGCGGGGAAGATGTTTCCAGTTGGCAGTCTTGTCCTAATTTATTTATTTACTTTATTCTATCTATACGGCCATCTGTCTCAACAAGTGATTCCTACCTGTTGTTTTCATTGTTTTGCATTATTTGATTAGTGTCCTTTTAGCTAAAATTTCAATAGGAGAAGGATTATTTAAAAAGCAAAAGAGGTAATTAGAAAATTGGCATTCTCTATTTGTTTTCTTAATACATTTTCTTGTGCAGCAAGAAAAAGAAAAATGGTAAGAGGAGGAACAAAGTCGTTGCTCTTAACATTCCCCTATATCAGAGGTGGGGGTGAGAGGGTGTGTATGGAAACTTTGCATAGAAATAGCAAATTAGCAGATGGAGGGAGGAAATCCCAGGTTATTAATAGGTTGTAATAAGAGGCAGGTTGTTTCCAACTGCACAAAACATGTTGTAAAATTGCCGTGCTAGAAGATTGAGCTAAATCAGTGGTTCTCAACCTGGAGGTCGAGACCCCTTTGCGGGTCAAATGACTGTTTCACAGGGATCGTCTAAGACCATGGGAAAAGACTAATTTCCCATCGTGTTAGAAACTAAATCTTCTATTCTGGCACCTTGGAACATATTTTTACAATCCGACCAATCAGGTGTTTACAGTGGGGGGTGTCCCTCTGACCTTGCTGCCAATCAGCTTAAAGCTCTGTTGGGAGAATTGGTGGTAGATTTATGGTTGACGGTCACCACAACATGAGGAACTGTATTAAGGAGTCATGGCATTAGAAAGATTGAGAACCACTGAGCTAAAAGTTAATCAACTCAGCTTCCCCATGCTCTCAGAAATTTGATGATGGGGACACAAGAGGAACATGTAATGATGGGGATATTGTAACAGTTATAAGTGTAAAAACCAGTCATATAGTCACTTTTTTCCAGTGTTGTCGTAACTTCAAACAGTCATTAAATGAATGGTTGTAAGTCAAGGACTGCTTGTTTCCTGTTCACTCTTTTGTTGTTGACAAATATACATTACGCTTTGAATGTCAAACAAAAGTGTACATCTTCATTTTCAGAACTCCTAAAGAAAGGCTATCAGGCTCTGTGTGTCACAGATTTCATGATTTCTATTTAAAATTGTCCATATACAATAAACCAAGAGTTTATCCAAGTGCAGCAAGACCAGTGCTACTCATATAGCCTCATGATACCCTTCATATTACAAGGCTAGGCTTATTAGGTATTGGTTTCTTTCAGATAGGAGTACAAATCCATCAGTAAAGGAAGGTGACCTACATGCTGCTATCACGATGCTGCCAACTGTCATATGTCATCAAGATTGCTTTCTTCTTGTTTAACTTGCATTGTATCAGACAAACCAGAAGGAGATTAGAATAAGGCACGATTGTACCAATGATAGCGAACCTATGGCATGTGTTTCACAGGTGGCACTTGGAGCCTTTGTTTGTTTGTTTGTTGATTTGATTTGATTTGATCTGATTTGATTTTGATTTGATTTATATGCCGCCCCTCTTTGAGGACTCGGGGCGGCTTACAACATATAAGAGACAATAAAAAATATCCTAAATACAATTAAATTTAAAACTAATCTAAAACCCAAGTTTGTTAAAAATCAATCCCTCCCATTCAAACAAGCAAACATGTATTTTATTAATTGGCTAGG
Organism: Erythrolamprus reginae; assembly: GCF_031021105.1. NCBI lineage: Eukaryota > Metazoa > Chordata > Lepidosauria > Squamata > Dipsadidae > Erythrolamprus > Erythrolamprus reginae. The sequence goes on from NC_091950.1 coordinate 281,912,626, forward strand.
GGCCAGTATCTAATGGCCCCAAGCCTGACGGCACAAAGAAGTCTTCAAACTCTTGCGGAAGGCGAGGAGGGCCAGGGTGGTGCTAATCTCTGGGAAGAGCTGGTTCCATAGGGCCGGAGCCCCCACAGAAAAGGCTCTTCCCCTAGGCTTCGCCAGACAACATTGTATAGTTGATGGGACCTGGAGAAGGCCAACTCTGTGGGACCATTTTCACTCTCCCCATGGTGAAAACTGGCCAACCGGCCAACCGGAAGTTGGGAGCTCTGTTATCAGTAGAGAGGCCTTCAGGAAAAGCCTTTAGGAAAGGCCTCTGCAGATGATAGCACAGCTCCAGATCGACCCGGAGCTCTGTTATCGGCTATATAGGTCTTCAGGAAAGACTTTCCGGCTGCAGAAGAAATGGGCCGAGGTATGGGAGGCCTGGTCTCAACTATCTGAAAGCAGGTAGTAGGGCAGCTCCACTTCCTTTCATTTCTGAACTTCCAATTGGACCATTTTTTGCTGTCCCCAGCCTTCAGCAGGCTTTCCTGAATCCTGAGGAGAGCAAAAAATAACTCAATGGGCCTACTGGAAATCTGTAGGCTTCAGTGAGGCCTGTGCGCATGCAGGGGGGAGCAGCGGAGGAGGATTGTGCGCATGTGTAGGGCATTGCATTATGGATGTGGGCACGCATGCTGTTGATTACACACCTACTCTTTTGTCACCCAAACCAAGAAAGGTTCACCATCACTGGTATATACCCGGCATTGTAAATGTCTAGATGATTCAAAGTTAGTTTGGATTTTCTCACACCGTTGATGGACTGCATTTCTGTCTAAAAGATCTCACCAATCCATGTATCAATCTTTCTAAGCATCTTGGCTAGATGATCCTTCCAGGACTGATCTTAAATACAATTAAGAAACTAAATATACAGTAATTGAATACACAGTAGTACCTCGTGATACGAACCCCTCGTCTTATGAACTTTTCGAGATATGAACCCGGGGTTCAGAATTTTTTTGCCTCTTCTTACGAACTTTTTTCGCCTTACAAACCCGCTGCCACGAACGCTGAACCCGGAAGTTCGGCAAAAGTTCAGGTTTGGGAGGCCGCCAAGAAGCGACGCCGCCCCTCTGTCACCTTCCGCAACAGCCGGGGGGCTTCTCAGCGTTCTCCCGAATGCCGAATCCGGAGGTCCAGCAAAAGTTCGGGTTCGGCGTTCGGGTTCAGGAGAACGCCGAGAAGCGCCGCCGCCTGGCTGTCACCTTTGCAGAAGACCTGTGCAGCTGTCAGCCGGTCAGGAGGCTCAAACAGAGCTGGGGAATCCCAATAGGGAGTTCCAGGAGCGGAGCTTTGACGTCATGGAGATGGAAGGACGTCTTCGTGATGTCAAAGTTCCGCCCCTGGAATTCCCTATTGGGATTCCACACCTCCGTTTGAGCCTCCTGACCAGCTGACAGCTCCACGGGTCTTCTGCAAAGGTGACAGCCAGGCGGCGCTTCTCGGCGTTCTCCCGAACCCGAACGCCGAACCCGAACTTTTGCCAGACCTCTGGGTTCGGCATTCAGGAGAACGCCGAGAAGTCCCCCGGCTGTTTCGGAAGGTGACAGCTGGGCTGCAGTGCCCAGAGGAGCGCTATTTTTGCAATTCCCCCCCCCCCGCCGGCTTGCACGCATTAATCGGTTTTACATTGTTTCCTATGGGAAACATTGTTTCATCTTACAAACTTTTCACCTTACGAACCTCCTCCTGGAACCAATTAAGTTCGTAAGACGAGGTATCACTGTATTAGCAAATACTTAATATAAACATAGAATTGACAAGTTTCAGATCTTCTAAGAGAGCCCCTAGCCTTTTTGACACAAGGGATCAGTTTCATGGAAAACAATTTTTCCACAGACTAGGGGAGTTAGGGATTTCGATTTCTTGCCTGTCACTCACTTCCAGCTGTGCACCAAGTTCCTAATAGGCCATGGAATGGTACCAGTCTGTGGCCAAATGATCAAGGGATCCCTGTTCTAATAATTAGTTTCTAAAAATCTGCACTTTTTTGAAGATTATTTCTGTAGAAGAATGGCATATCACTGTGAAATTATGGGTTTTTGTTTTTAGCAAAAATGAAAAATGATGGAGGGTAATGTATGTTCATGAGAAAATCTCTACTAACCTTTCTAACCAATAAATTATATTTATTTTAAAGTAGGATGTTATTTCCTTAGATTTACAGTATGTAGTTACATTCTGCTAGTGACTAATTGTTTGTAATAAGTGTCTGACAGTTTATTTTGCAAACAAAACATCACAGTTAATCATTCTATCTAATCAACATTCTGCTGTCTATAATCCAGAACTGATAGCCAAAAGCTCTGTCTCATTTTATTAGCTTTTACATAAAGTCTTTCAAGCCAAGAATAACTGGAATCTCATGAGAAATGTGCATGTATGGATATGCTTGTAAATACAGTATGTATCAGGTTTCTCGAACTAATATTTTTTCCTAAGCAGTTTTTTAAACTGCTTGGTAGAAACAAAGTGCATAGATTATAAATTACAGAAATAATAATTTGGGTAGGATTATAGCTCAACAGTAAATTCAAAAGATAAACCTTTCTCATAGCTCCCACTATTATATTACTTTTCTCCTATTCAAAACCACATTTTTGTTTTTACAATACTTGGATGTGCATTTTTTGTATTTACACTGTGTACAGTTTACTTCTAAGCAGCATATAACCTTGAGTGGATATGAGTTTTTCTATGAAAAGTTGACCAGAGTTGTGGGGGGGAGTTAGATTCCCTCTCATCTCTCACATGATAATCTCACATTCTGGATCACTCTGCTTCATTCTGGTAATTAAATATCTTTGAAAAAACCTATTGGAGGAACTATAGAATTAATGTATTATTGTCTGATTTTCCCTTAAGATACTTGTGAGGAGTCATCTTAATTTTGGATGGAGGCGACTCTTAGCTCATCCAACAATAGGGAGTTGACAACCTGAATGTCCTAATTTTAGGAGCTAGAATTGCCCTAAGAAAGCATACATGATAGATGGAAGTGACTCATTTGGCTTAACTAGGCCAAGGGGAGGAGGGTAGTCTCTTACAATAATATTTCCTAGAAAGGAAAAAAGAGAATGAAAACTGACTTTGTTTATAGCAGGAAAACTTGTATCATCCCACAATTTGGTGGAAAGAGAAGTCTTTGTGAGTACTAATACTGAATACCCTTATCTTTCCTTCAGGTTCTATATACTCTATTTACAAGGAAGCTTTATGGCATAGAAACATCAAGCATTTCTAATTTTTCTTATTCAAGAAAACGATTTTGAGTGAACATAAGTGCACTGGTGTGCCTTTCGTCCCCTGTCCAATTGTCTTTCCTTTCTCTCATTTATCATATATATTTTCTTTCTTTCATATATCCTCTCCTCTAAGTTCACTTTACCCTTATATATATTACTACATGTCTATTTTTCTTCCTATGTATTTATGTATTGGACAAATGAATAAATAAATAAATAAAATAAATAAAACATTGAAATCCCTTGACACTTTTTAATTCTTAGAATGGGATGGATACTTATAAAAATTAGTTTAGTTTTGTTTCATAACTAGTATATGTTTATAGATCCCGTTGCAGTCCAGCAAAATTGCTGGGTTGTTTTACTTTAGTAAGTACTTTTGTGGGGACTAAACATTTTAAACATGTCTTAAGTTAACATTTACAAAGTAGAGTTCCACTTTGAGAAATATTTAGTGAACAGGGTGGAAGAGAGATAATTTTAAATGCTACAAAGATGGATAAGTCTAAAATTTAAATATAAAATAATAGAAGGATACTGGATCTTCTTTATCTCCTCACTTGCTCCATGGAAGAGCATTTAGGTTATCGGAACCATGCTGGGCGTTCACAAAAGTGATAAAAGATTGGGCTATTCCTGTAGGGCATTTGGTTTGTGAAATAAGTTGTAAACACAACTTGGAAATAGATTAGGTGAACTGCCTTTTTTGATGTCAAAGAAAATGGTCTCAGACAAATAGGATATTCATAGATAAATAGCACGTACATATAATTCAGTCCTTTTTCTCTATTTCTTCAAGTGTTTGGAAAGAGATAATCGGATTCACTGTCTGATTGCTTTTACGCTACTTGGACCAGGATGCCAAATGTAAAGCTATGTTTATCACAAATGCTGTTTGCTGTGAGCCCCACTAGATTTCTTCCAAGTGCCTGGATTACATAACCACTCTTATAGTGTTTACTTATAAATGGCTCAGAGTCACGTAAATAGTAAGATGGCCAGTGTATAAATTTGATTAATAAATAAATGAATACATTCTTCTGTAGTGTACCTGAATGACCATTCCACAGATTCTATTGATATTTTAAAAATACTTTTCCAAGTAGATAGTAGAAGGCATCTGTTGGCCTTCCATCCCTATCCATTTTGCTAAGGTGGTAGGGTTTCTCTCTCTCCACCCCTCCCCAGCAGTTGTTTCCCCTTGGATTTATGTGGTCGTATAACTTATGTATTTATTATTGCGTAACTGTGCTACATTTATTATTTAAAATTGAAAAACAGTAGTTCTTTAACCATTCTAGTGCTACTTTTCTGCCCTGTTTTCACTAGGCAAATCATTTTAAAGTATAATCCGCTAGTCCATCTATTAATATTTTGCATTTCATGTGATTAAACCATTGTAAAAACAGCTTTCCATAGAATGCAAATTAGTGGCTGCTAGATGATACAAATCTCCTATCTGGCAGAAAGAAAATGTGACTGCTTAATATCTCTTTGGAACAGTGGGGGAAATTCTCTCAACCATTGTTAGTCTCTGCAATGTTCTGAATAGGATCGTAGAGTAGAGTATGAGGGTGCAAAAGGTTGGAAGTTTCTTATATCCCCCATGCAGGATCTGAACTTGGGCTGAACAAACTTTTGCTCATCACCAGTCACATTCAACATGTAGAGGGTAAGGGTAAGTCCATAGTGAGTATGACAAAGCACAAATATATTCTAAACGTCCAAGTCAGTTGAAAGAATAATGAATAAAAAGAGAGATGGAATAAAATATGCACATTAAACTAGAAAAAATTTAATTTGTGCTGCATGTTTTGAAAAAGCACATATATAAAATTAGAAGCCCTAGATTAGCAAAAAGTGGAGGTAGAAGATTGGCAGAACTAATGTATTAAAGAGAGTCATAAACACAATCAAAATATTTGTTAAGATATTCATGAATTGGGAGCCAATGGTAACATGGTCAGCCAATGAATAGGCATAGCAATGAAGTCAGCCAATGAGAGTTAACCACTTCTGAGTCTATGCAGAGAATTGAAACTTGAAATTGAAATTTGGAGTATAAGATGTACTTTTTTACCCCCACCCACACAGCCACCCCACCCTTTGGCCTCTGCCTCCCAGCAATTTACCTCCTTGCAGCAAACAGGGAAGAGCCTGTTAAGACAAGCAACTCATTATCAGCTTCTGGACCCTCAGCTGATTTGAGGCAGGTCAGCTACATACTAAACTGAAACTGAAACTAGCTGCAAGTAGGCAAATTGCTGGGAGGAAGAGGCAGATTTTTATTTTCTGCTGAACTCGATGCAAGGAGGTAAGTCAATAACTATAAATGTCTGTAGAATGTTCAAATTATTAGACTTGTTTTTTAAAGACTGCTTATTGTTGTTCTAGACAACAAAATGAAGAAGCTTTTAAAAATAAATTGCTTGATCTGAAAAGACCCAGTGGCATTGTATCTTTTTTTAAATAGCAGAACATAACTATACTTCCAGAAAGCCACACCAATTTTAACAGACTCTGTACAACTATAGTCTGAAATGTAACAGTGTCCTGTCCTGTTAAGATAAGTCAGCTGAGTTAAACCTTGACTTAGTCATGTTTGGAGTAGATTTATTTAAATAATTGGGAGGAGTTAGTGTGACTAAATTTAAGAAAACTTTCTGACATTAATATACAGTACTGCCATAATGTACATTTCTCCAATTCTTTGCTATTTCTATGGGTCAGGCACACATGCACAGAAATACACAGAAAACAGTGTATATCATCTGTGCTATTTGCTGTTTGGTGGGAGGCAGATTTCCCCCCATTGTTTTCCTCCCCAAAAACTAAGGTGTGTCTTATATTCCAGTGTGTCTTATACTCTTAAAAATATGGTACCTTTAAGGCTGGGCATGGCTCAGTCTGTTCTCTGCTTTCTGAACCCACACAGAGTTTGTTCAGACATACTGAACTCTGCTGAAATGAAACTAACTTCTGCTTGTGTTTACTTTTAACTACATTGAAGAAGAATTCTGCTAATGGTATTGTAATTCGTCTGTTATTATGTTTAGAAAGAAGTTATTGAATCCAGTTGAATCAGTCATCTGTGTGTGCTTTTGGTTTTGATTTTGCAGTGATTTTTTAAATATATTTTTATGTTAACTGTCTTGGGCTTCCAACTGCAAGGAACAAAGGTATAAATTCCTAAGTCTAAATTAAAATAGCTCCAAAGGAATGGAGAAAATAAATAAAAAGGCAACCACCACTTTTAACTCAAAGGCAAAAGATGAAGATAAGGATCTGATAAGCGTGAAAGGAAAGAGCCACTTATGGAAGCATTAGTGCATTAACCTGAATTAGGAGCCAAATATAAATTATAGCCAAAGGGGTGGATTAGTCTGACTTGTAATGTGAATCAAGGGTATATCTGTGTTAAAGATCAAGAATTTTCCACTTTCAAAGCAAACTTTCTTAGTTTTTGTTCAGCTAGAAGCAATACGTACTAATCCATCAACTAATCCTTCCTTAGCCATGAAAGCCAGCTGGGCCAGTCACTCTGTCTCAGCCCTAATAATTCACAGGGTGGTTGTTAGGTGGAAAATAGGACTAGGAAGATGTATCATACATGTCACCACCTTGACTAATTAATAAAAATAATAATGGTTGAGGTGCAAATAAATGAACTCTCTCTTGCTTTGGGTTCTTCTAAGCAAGGATTTCAAAATAGGGAAATGGCATCCTTCACACAACGTTGGATGCACCAAGACAAATTCCTTGTGTGTCCAATCATACTTGGCCAATAAAAATTCTAGTCTAGTCTAGTCTAGTCTAGTCTAATCTAATCTACTCTAGTCTAGTCTAGGTGGTGCAATGGTTAGAGTGCAGTATGTACGAGCAGTATATACCAGGTTGCCAGCAGTTTGACAGATCGAATCACAGTAGGTTCAAGGTTGACTCGGCCTTCCATCCTTCCAAGGTTGGTAAAATGAGGAGCCAGATTGTTGGGGGCAATATGCTTACTCTCTGTAAACCGCTTAGAGAGGACTGTGAAGCGGTATATAAATCTAAACGCTATTGCTATTGATATAGTCTAGTCTAGCCTAGTCTATGTTAGGATGTAAGAATTTACAGAAAATCCACAACCGCTCAATGGCTTTTGTCTTTGCACTGGTCCCCCCCCCATCCCTTCTTTGGATATCATCTTTCCATAAACATCTGTTAAGGGTAGAATAGAATAGAATAGAATAGAATTCTTTATTGGCCAAGTGTGATTGGACATACAAGGAATTTGTCTTGGTACACAGGCTCTCAGTGTACATAAAAGAAAATATAGATTAGTCAAGAAACGTGGTACATAAGAACATAAGAAGAGCCATGCTGAATCAGGCCAGAGCCCATCGAGTCCAGCATTCTGGGTCACACAGTGGCCCACCAATTGCCCATGGGGATCTTGAGCAGAAGGAGAAGGCAAAACCCTCCCTTTCTCTTGATCCCCAACAAATGTTACTCAAAGGAATCCTGCCTGCCTCAACCAACATAGAGGCAGCACATGGACATCCGTTTCAATAACCACCAATACACTTGGCATCCATGAATCTGTCTAATCCTGCCTTGAAGCTATCAAGGTTGACAGCTGTCATGACTTCTTCTGGAAGTGAATTCCATAAACCAACGACCCTCTTGGTGAAGAAATATTTCCCTTTATTTGTCCTTGCTTTCTTACCTATGAGCTTTAGGGAGTGCCCCCTCGTCCTAGTATTGTGTGATGGAGAAAATAATTTTTCTCTATCCACCTTTTCTATCCCATGCATGATTTTATACACTTTGATCAAGTCACCCCTTAAATGCCGTCTTTCAAGGCTGAAGAGACCAAGGTGTTGCAACCTGGTTTCATAAGGGAGGTGCTCCATTTCCTTGATAATACTTGTTGCCCTTTTTGCACCTTTTCCCGTTTCCATTATACTTTTTCCAGTCTTTGCACTGGTTTTCCCCCATCCCTTCTTTGTATATCATCTTTCCATAAACATCCATTAAGGAGATAGGGTAGAATAGAATAGAATTGAACAGAATAGAATTCTTTATTGGCCAAGTGTGATTGGATACACAAGGAATTTGTCTTGGTGCATAGGCTCTCAGTGTACATAAAAGAAAATATAGATTTGTCAAGAAACATGTGGTACAACACTTAATGATTGTCATAGGGGTCAAATAAGCAAGGGAAGCAGTGAAATAACTGAATACAGTACTTGTCGATCCTACTGTTCTCAGTTCTTTATTCCACTGTTCCGTCAGCACGATTTGTGGCGGCAGCCCGATCGGCGGAGCGGATTTTTCCCCCCTCGACTGAGTGCCTGCAAGCTAGGAGCGACATGGCGGCCTAGAGTGTTCCCAGCTGGAGGTGACTAAACTAATGCTAGCAACGGCGATCGGGGCAGAGGAGTTGACTATTAACATACCGGAGCTGGACTGAGACTGAGATCTACGAACTTAGCTTCTTTTTCCTCAAATACGGGCTGGCGTCGCTTGAGCTAAAAATCTGACAAGCAGCGACAAGGGAAGGAAGAGGGAGGAATTGACAGCTTCCTCCTTCCGGCTGGCGGCGAGCGTTTGTTTGTAAGTCATATTATTTATTCAAGAAAGCTATTAATAACATCCTTCAAAGCGTAGAATAAATACCAAGAAGATCTGACGTCCCACGAGGAAATGCAATTCTCCGAATGAACTTTTAAATGGTTAAATCTGGAATTTTCTAAAGAGGGCTCAACGGGACGGCGTGATTCGTCCACTTCCTGGTTCCTGTTTCCTCTCTGGCTCTTCGATCTTTGTTTTTGTTGCTGCGTCACAGTAGAGCGAGCTGAGAGAACGTCGGCTCTTTCAAGTTTCAAGTTTTGTGGTCTATGAGGGACAGCGATCGGAGGCACCTCTTTCATTTGATATCGGGAGCGGTAGGTCGCAGGAGAGATCAAAAGCGGCTGGAGAGCACTCTAGAGACCACCAGAGAGATTGGCCCTACTGACCCTACTGACTAACTTACTCAGCGAAATAATGAACCCAAAATAACATCAGCACGCGACAGCATTGAAACCTACCTGAACTTCATGAATCAAAGTTTGAAGTTTGAAGTTTGAAGATTTAGAAGGGTTTGACATTCCATTTAATTGTTTAACTGCACAATAAGTAATTCCTATACTCTACTGTCTCGCAAATTCCTAATCTTTATTATTAGTGGATGATCTACATAAGGTTTTTATACTTTACCAAGTCTGTATCCCTCTACTATATATTGTCACTATCTATATCAAATAATTAACACCGTAATCAACTCTAATTTAATGAATTTATATGAATGAACGTATTGACTTTATAATTTAATATAATATATTTAATATAACAAGACATTAACTGCTATTATTAATTTTCTGTATATATTAATTGACAATTATTGTCTTTCTGTAAAAATAACTTAGCTGTAGGATATTTGAATATACTATTAATTTTGCAAGTACTAACTTTAAACTATAAAACTTGTACTGGGTAATCAATAGTAATAGAACAATAGAAATAGAAATAGTAGATAAGATATACCTGCAACATTATTTTGACTTAATCTATATATATTATTCTGTCTTTGTTAATTTGTTACCGGTCAATAGTAAACGACACTTTAATTAGAAGCTTACTATAATTAAGATAAGGTAGTATTCTCTTTGTAACAGTTATATACTTTGTTTAACCTATATATATTTACTTAATAATTAATTAGTATTTATCCTGTCTGTACATATTCCTTCTATCTTCCCCTACGTAATTTCACTCTCTAGAGGGAAGAAATATCTCTAAACTTTTACCTTTTAAGGTTTACTATTGAGTCCAACAGGAATTGATACCCCAACTACACATTATTGAAAATACTCTGTTTTACTGTATCGATACTAAACTCTGGATCAGACCATCAAACAACTGTACCAGTGGGCAAATTGGTGGTCGACTATAAAAATGACAAGCCTTTCTAATTTGTCTAGGCTATGATCAGGGAAAAAATCAATCACCCATTCTACATCAGCCATACCAAGTCCCTCTACCCAGAGATCCCTCGACGATATGATACCTAGAGAGAGGTCTAATTCTTATAAAGATCTCCAAGCTACGCTGCTTCAAATGCAGGAGCTAATGTTGAAAAACCATCAGGATATTAAAAAAGAATTAGGTGAGGTGAGGAGCGATACATCCGAACTAAAAGAGTGGATGCAGAACATGGACAAAAAGCACGAGGCTTTTCAACAACAAATGACTAAACAAGAACAGAGGATACAGGTCTTAGAAGACAAAATAGACCAAGAGCACAAACAAATGGAAGACCTGACAGATAAATTAATCCACGCCAATAAAGATTTAGAGAACACAGTAATTCAATTAGAGAGCGAAAAAGCTAACCAATATCTCAGATTTCAAAATCTCAGGGAGGAAAAAAGCGAAGACCTACCAGATATTATGGCCGATATCCTTTCAAAGGCCCTGGGCATTGAAAAAGATACAATGCTAAATGAAATCGATGAAGCCTATCGTATAAACACGAACTACGCTAGACGCCATAACCTCCCCAAAGAAGTTCATATCAAATTTATCAAAAAATCAGTCAGGGATGAAATCCTTCATAGAGCCCGGGAAGATCCTATAGAACACAAGGGGAGACAACTGGTAGTATTAAAACAGGTCCCAAAACATGTCAGAGACCTTCGCAGGCCATACACCTTTCTGTCAGCAAAACTAACCAGGCACAATATAAATTTTAGATGGCTGGTCCCAGAAGGTATGCTTGTGACCTGGCAAGATAGGAAATTAAAAATAGACTCTGTCGAAAAAGCCGAAGAATTTTTTGACAAAAATTTCTCTACCGATCGAACTTCTGAAACACAAGACGATACCGGAACAACGACCCTCCCTTCCACTAGTGTACAACTTATAGAACAGAGCCCTACAAGTTTAGAACGAACTCAGGCTACTGATAAACTAACTTTAGGCAACAATGGCTATACAGGATATCCAAAAGAAACTAGAAGTACAAGGGCAACAAGACCCAAGTACAGATAACTTAAATCTGGTACAAGAAAAGTTAAACAAGGGAATCGAACTATATTCAATTAATATAAACGGTCTAAATGCACCAAAAAAGAGAAGCCAAACTTTAAATAAAATTGCTAAATTAAACTTCGACATTATTGCAATGCAAGAAGTCCACATCAAAAATAAATTTGAGTACCTACTCAAAAGAAATAAACTTGGGAATCTGTTTACATCACTTGCCGGGGAAAAAAAGAGAGGTGTAATATGTTATATCAATCCTAATATTCAAGCTGAATTGAAATATAAAGATAGAGAAGGTAGAATTTTAATTATAGAACTTACTATAGAAAAGGACAAAATAACTTTAATAAATATTTATGCCCCGAATGTAGGCCAAGAAAATTTTTATAAAAAACTATTAATCACCATCAGAGAACATTCCACTGATAATATCTGCTTATTAGGTGACTTTAATGGCATAACCAACAATGAAATGGACTATAAGAATGATAAAAAGACCAAACAAAAGAAAAGAATATTACCTAAAACCTTTTTTGATCTAATTAAAGAACTAAAATTGAAAGACAGCTGGAGGGACAGAAACCCCAAACTTAAAAAAATTTACCTTTTATTCTGATAGGCATCAATCGTGGTCAAGATTGGATATGGTCTGGACAACAACAAAAATTAACACCAAAATTCATTCGATAGATATAGAACCTAATTACATTTCAGACCATAGTGCGCTTAAAGTTTGTTGGAAAGGAAATAAACAGAGTTGTAGATGGACGCTTCAGAAATCTATTTTAAGTCAGGAAGATTTTAAGCAAAAACTTAAAACTGAAATGAATTATTTCTTCCAAGAAAATCTAAAAGATGACACTAGCCTTCAAAATGTTTGGGATACAGCCAAAGCTGTTACTGTTCTCAGTTCTTTATTCCACTGTTCCGTCATTAAGATGATTTTGCTATTTTTTCCAACCAAGGGATGGCATGTGCCGTCTCTTATTTATTTATTCACATATCACCCGGCCTTCTTTCAAAAGGAAGAGAAAGGGAAGGATTCCTCTCAGTTGGGAGTCGGACACCTTCGGTTGATGCCAGGGCCCGCAAAACTACATTTCCCAGACATCTCTGCACCACGCGTCCTCATCCCCCCCCTCCGCGTCCCCTGTTATCTTCGGATTCCTGCCGCAGCTCGGAGGCACTTGCAGCGCTGCTGATCTGCGGCGCGCCCTGCGTTCGCGGCTTAAGGGAGCCAGGCAGGCTAGGCAGATTCTAGTCCAGGCGAAGCGGCGCTACACGGAGGCGCAGCTTCCAGACTTTGGCAGAGGGAGCCGCCTGGAAGCGCATGTAGGGAGGAGGGAAGAACCGAAGGGAAGATGGTCATTCGGCTTTTCGTCGCGTCTTCCTCTGGTTCCGTGGCGGTGAGTTGGGAAAGGGAGGCTGGGGAGCGCCAAAGTCCCCAACGGTCAGGCGGGAGGGAGCCACGGTATCCATCCATCGCCCCTTGCCTCTTTTCGCGTCCTCAAATATGTTGGGTCGGACTACAACTCCCATCATCACGCCTTAGCCCCGCACGACCCATGTGGCTCGGACGATGGTAGGAGAGTTGTCCATCGCACTCGGGACGCGAGGTTAGAGGAATGGGGGGGGGCTATGCCTTGGGCAGATCTCTTCCCCCCTCCCTACTTATTAGTTTATTATTTATTAGTTTTATTCATATGCAGCCCAACTCCCAAAGGACTCTATGCACTGCCGAAATCGCGACCCGATAGACAGCAAAACGCGCGCGAAATCTATCAGTAAGGAACCGGCGGAGTCGAGAAGAGAGAGAGATATTTCTGCCTTGGCCAACAAAGTCCGTAACTCTGGAAAACGTCGTAGTAGTTTTCCGTGGCTAATAACAGCTCTCCCCCCTCTCCCCCCCCCCCCCCCGGTAGAGAGACAGAGAGAGATGAGAGTCCTATCGGTAGCCTCTGGGTTGCAGAATTTCTGGGTTTGGGCGGGCTGGAATATGCATGTTGTAATTTACCACTAATGTTGTTTTACTGGTTGCTGGCCCCTTTGCTTTCAAAAAGGTGAAAGGAAAATAAGTATGCATTAAAATCATTACTGTTCTTGTTATCCTTTCCCGAAAAATCGGAGAGAAAGGGAGCTTCCTTTTTAAAATGAAATCGTTAATTATTAATTACCACCTTGAATAACACCATACTTTTTTTTTTTTTTAAAGGAGTCCGTATGTAGAAATGAGACTGGTAGCCTAGGTGCATCAGAAGCCCTTGTGCCCCGAGTCTTCAGAGAGGGGTGGCATACAAATCTAATAAATAATAATAATAATAATAATAATAATAATAATAATAATAATAATAGTTATTATTGTTATTATTATTTATATGCCTGTCCATCTCAACATAAGTGACTGGGCAATGTACAGGATTAAAGGACAAAACGTACCATACATATCATCCAACACCCAAGGATAAAGAATCCACTCGTTTTCAACATGCCAGAGCTCACCTGAACTCATAACAGAGCTTGAAATTATATGCACATAGTTGAGTTTGACAACACATTGAATTCACTATAAAATTGCTGCCTCAATAGCATTTTTCAATCCCCACAAAAACTCAAAAAGTTGTATTTCTGATACAAGTTAAATTTAAGCCTTAGTAAGATCTTGATATTAAACTCTAATAATCTACTGAAGGGAGGTGGGAGGATTTACACAAAAATGATTAGAAAGCACACCACCCACGGGCCACAGCTCTTCGAAAATAAACATTTTTGCTTTGCAGCATGTGCTGTTTAAGTAATTAAGCTTCCTCTGTAGATGTGTATAAAATTGCAGCTGCATGTTGGTGGCATATCCACTATTTTTTTTTAAATGTTTTTTTGCGTGGTCCCTACTAATAATATCTGTTTTTTCTCAATCCTTCTGTTTCTCACTCAATATACTTTTAGTCTTTAGATATTTTGCACAGACACGCTGATATTTTGGCACTGTAAGGATTGCTGCTCAAAGACTATAGGATTGGTGTCTCTATATATGATAATGTGAACAAAGTGAAGCCCCATTAACCCTTTGAAGTTTACTGTCTTTCGTATAGTAATAACAGAGATAGCCATCTCTGGCCTTCCTTCCTGCAAGTGTTGTGCAGTTTGAAAACAAATGAGCACCAAGTTAGGAAAGGCTCTTAGACATATTGTACAGGTAGTTTATACTTTTTGTTGCTATAACTAATTTTGCTATCTGTAGATAACTCTGTTGAGTTATATATTCTTATCAAGTAAGCATAAATATGGACCTGCGCGATCACTGAGGAGACTTTTTACACCCATAACTGTTTTTCGTTCAGTGTTGGGGATACTGAACTTTGCCTTCTGTAAAACACACCTAAGCTGCCTCTATGGGCTCTGAAGTTTACGATAGATCTGATTGCTATGTGATATTTGCATTCTGTCCATTCATGTAATAAATGCTGAAGTACAGTGTGGTTTGGCATAAAATAATATGCTAGGTAGCTGTATATTAACAGCCAATAGTGAGTATTTATCCATTTCAGGAGCCTATTGAGTAACTATTAGATCTTTTTAGAACCTGTACAATGAGTCACTGAACATTCACAATAAAAGCCTCTCTAGAAGAATTGTCAGTCTATTTTTAGCACGTGGTTTATAGTAATACACCATCAAAATGTTTAATCTGTGTCACATTTAAAAACAATGATTAAAATAACCAGGAAACTGAAGATGCTGTCCCTGTCTTATAAAAAACCTGGGATTTTCTATTAAATCGCACTAGGCTTAGCAGAGCTTATATTTGAGCAGGCATACATCAAGTTGCACTATTTATATTTGGCTCTGTGCCTATTTGCCTTGTGCAATTCAAGAAATCCTTCCTTCCTTTAAAGTTTATTACTCATTTCCTGGGTGCCATATCTGTAATTGAATGCTTGAACTACTAAAATAAGCAAATTATTTTCTTGCTCAAAGCAAAGGGATGGTGTTTACACTATACATAAACTTAATGCTAGAATATTTTTTTTCTAGTCAGTACACTGTGAAAAGTGATGCGGCCTTAAGAACTTTCAACACCATTGTTCCTTTCTCAGTAATCAATTGGTCTGAGAAGTGCTAGTGGCAATTCTGCAGCAGCAATATTTATTTTTATTTATTTATTTATTTTGTCCAATACACAATGAGGGTTTTAGTGGGTATATATCTATATACACATAGTAAAATACATGATGAAGGCTATAGAGGAGATACTCATAGTAAAATATATCTATGAAAGAATAGAAAAGAAGATATAGTAATAGAACATACCAATGAAAGAATAGAAGAAGAGATATAGGAATAGGAAGAAAGGTATAGGAGATATAGGAGAGCAATAGGACAGGGGACGGAAGGTACTCTAGTGCACTTGTACTCGCCCCTTACTGACCTCTTAGGAATCTGGATAGGTCAACCGTGGATAATCTAAGGGTAAAGTGTTGGGGGTTTGGGGATGACACTACACAGTCCGGTAATAAGTTCCACGCTTCGACAACTCGGTTACTGAAGTCATATTTTTTACAGTCAGGTTTGGAGCGGTTAATATATAGTCCAATAACCATAATGTATGGTTATAACCATAATAGTCCAATAACCATAATGTAGACCAGCAGTTCCCAACCTTTCTGGCTTGGCAGACCGGCTTGGGGGAGAGGGGAGGGTTCCACATGAGTGGCAGCTGCCCGTGTGAGTGTGTGCAGCTCTGTTTTTACAAGTGGTGGAGCAAATGAAGTTTCCAATGCATGCTTACCCACTGCTTACATGGTCTGGTTCCAAACAGGTTGCAGCCCAATAGTGGGCCACGGCCCAGAGATTGGGTAACCCTGATATAGACCACTGCCTATAACAGTGATGCCCAGGTGCCAAAAGAGTGCGTGCATGCATGATAGCAGGTGTGCACCCGTACTCATAATACAATGCCCTCCCCCCATGCTGTTCCCTCACACATGCACACAACCCCTGCGCTGCCCCTCCCCGGCACATGCGCATAGGCCTCACTGAAGCCTCCGGACTTCAACTGATAGGCCAGTTGGGCTGTTTTTCACTCTCTACAGCAGTGTTTCCCAACCTTGGCAACTTGAAGATATTGGGATTTCAACTCCCAGAATTTCCCAGCCAGCAAATGCTGGCTGGGGAATTCTGGGAGTTGAAGTCCAGATATCTCCAAGTTGCCAAGGTTGGGAAACACTGCTCTACAGGGTTCAGAAAAGCCTCTTGAAGCCTGGGGAGAGTGAAAAATGGGCTGATGAGCAACCGGAAGTTCGGAAATGAACTTCTGTTTGGCTGTTTTTTACCGTCCCAGGCTTCAGGAGGCTTTCCTGAAGCCTGGGGAGAGCGAAAACGGCTGAAAAGAAGGCTGAAAATCAGCTGGCCAGTTTGCACATGTGTGCTGGAGCTGACATAAGGCAACATTTCATGTGCCTTCAGATATGGCTCCACATGCCACCTGTGGCACATGTGCCATAGGTTTGCCATCACTGGCCTATAACATCATGCATAGTTTCAGCTTACATCATTCTTCTCTTCCCTTTAGCTAAAGCACAAATGATGGAGTACCTGTGCATCCAAAGTACTCCATTGGTAGAAGCAAAGCTGACATAAAATAATGAGTGGGTTTCAATTTTCTGATTTTATTTACTCTTTATATACTTTTCTCTCTGATTTTATTTACTCTATTCTGTCATGTACCAGTTGCAAAAAAAACCCCCTTAATTTCTTGATTGGAATTTCCTTTACTAAAGGATCTTTCAATTTGGTAAGCAGGAGGGGGAAAGCTATTATTTACATGTTGCTATCTGAGCTAACCCCATCTACGCCTGCTATTTCCACCCCTCCCCAAGGAAAAGGTAGATTTACCCATTATGCAGTTTGCTTAATTTTAACGTTGTATGAACCTAGCCGTTGTGCTTTGCACCATGTATAAACAACTTTGCATTATTTGTATTATTGAGTACAGTATGCCAAACCAGAAATTATATGAAGAACATACAATATCCGTACCTACCAGCAGAATAGTTTTACACTCAACCTTCTACCGTCTGAACAAATTGTGTTTTGCATGCATCGCTGGCCCTGCACAAAGAATAATAGTGAATATGTAACACAAGCAGGAACTTCCTTTGTTAATACTGCACATCAATAATGGCTATTATTCCAACATGTAATAAATATAGTAATATCCAAGGAGAACCAAACACAGAAATAAGATTAGGTTAAACTTGCCAACTAATAAGTAGGTTTTCATCTGGAATGAAAATGAGGATGAAGCTGGCCTCAACTATTGCTATGGGGGACAGTTTTCCATAAAGGTGATGTCATATCACCAGGGGTGGGTTCTTCCCGGTTTGGACCGATTTGGGTGAACTGGTAGCAACCCGCTGGTGATGTTATGATGATGTCACTGACCCAGTTCAGTTGGTGGCGGTCCGTGGACACCTCATCTTTTTTTTAAAAAAAATTTTTAAAAAATTTTTAAAATTTTTTTCTACCGAGCATTCATGCATTCATTCATTCATTCATTCATTCATTCATTCATTCATTCATTCATTCATTCATTCATTCATTCATTAAAATTGTATGCTGCCCCTCTCCATAGACTGCATGCGCAGTACCTGAGTTTCTGGCACTATGCATACAGTCCGTCTTGTTTTGGCTTTTTTTAAAAAAAAATTTAAAATGTCAGATTGTTTTGCTACTGCACATGCATCCACGAAGCACATGCGGGCCCATGAGGTGCGCAACGCATGACATAGGAGGAAGTGAACCGCAGCAAGATTTGTAGGAACCCACCCCTCCATATCACCATATTTGTTATTAAATGCAAGAGATTTTTGAGAAGAGACTCCTCTGGAACTTAAAGTGTAAGCTGATCCAGGAAGATGTTTATATATCTGGCATACAAACTGTCCCAGTGTTTGAAAGTTAAGCACTGGAACTGGCCACAAAAGCAAGTGAGCAGACAGTAGTGCTTGCTTAAATTTCAATGGCAGAGTCTTCATGGCAAGCAATTGCTGTTACAAAGTAGAAACTTGAAGCACCCCCAAGTATATGTGCTGGGGAATACAACAACAGTTTCTTCCTCACTACTTATCCATATACAGTGGTACCTTAATACTCAACTACTTTGCAACTCATCAAATTGGCACTTGGTTCATCTTGATGTGAATGTTTTGTCCCAGTACCCATCATTTGTTTGATACTCAATGCACCACTATCTTGTGACTCATTAGAGATAGTCCTCAATTTAGGACCACAATTGAACCCACAATTTATGTTGGTAAGTCAGAAAATTGTTAAGTGAGTTTGCCCCATTTACGACCTTTGTTGTTGTTAAGTGTTGTTAAGTGAATCACTGCAATTATTAAATTAGTAACATGGTTAAGTAAAATCTGGTTTCCGCATTGACTTTGCTGGTCAGAAAATTGCAAAAGGTGATCACGTGTCCCTGGGACACTGCAACCGTCATAATTATGGTACAGTTGTCAATCGTCCGAATGCAAATCACATGATCATGGGGATGCTGCAATGGTTGTAAGTATGAAAAACGTTTATAAGTCACTTTTTTCAATTCCACTGTAACTTTGAACGGTCACTATGCGAACTCTTGTAAGCTGAGGACTACCTACATTATTCCTAATGGTAAAAAATTGTGTAGGTTTTCCCCCCCCACATAATGGTAAAAAATTGTTTGGTACTCATCATGCCTCCTAGAACCAATTAACGATGACTACTGAGGTATCACTGTATGTTTGTTTGTTTGTTTGTTTGTTTGTTTATCTATCTACTTATTTATTAGATTTCTATGCTGCCCTTCTCTTGAGACTTAGCGCAGCTTACAACAAAACAAATATTCCTCAAGATAGAAGTAAAATATTGAGATCATTTGTATAAAAATAAGCTATACTTCCTCAACAGACATTTAAAATGACTGAATTGAAAGTTCTCTTCACTTAACAAATGGGCTTCATTTCCCTTAACCCCATTTCTTTATTATTATTCTAGTACAATGTTGTTATTGATAATATATAAATAAATGAACATGCCAGGCTTGTGGAATCTTTGCATTTTATTACAAAAGTGAGGTGCTATATGAGTAAAAACAATGGGAAGCTTTTCAATTAATTTGAAAGCCAAGCCCTTTATAATAGCTTATTTTCATACATCTGAAATCCTGTTTCTCCCCCAAATAAGGCATTCCCTGATAATAAGCCCAATCAGGCTTTTGAGTGCATGGCAGTAAGGCCAAGCGCTTATTTCAGGGTTCAAAAAAATATAAGAGAGCGTCTTATTTTCAGGAAAACATGGACTGTGGGTGTGTGAATGTTTCTACCATTTTTAACAAATTGTAATAGGCTATAAAATATATATATTCCTACTGCGGTTGCCCTCCTGGGATTTTTTTTTTAAATTTAGAAATACTCTCTACATTATTCAAGGACCCTTCTTCCACATAAGTGAATTGAGGATTACAGCAGAAATTCATTTTTAATAAATTTACCTCAGTTTGTACCAGAAATTCAATATTTTTAGGAGTAATAGACTGACAATACTAGCAAAATAATCTCAAGTCTTTCATCCTTGATTTCTATCAAGCCCCTGTCAAAGTCTGACAGCAATGGAAGATGAGCTGGAACAAGAACTGACAGCAAGTGAGAGGGCAGCTCCCTTGGCCTTGGAGGAAACTGGGGAAAGGCAGAGTCAGGCCAGGCCAGGCTGCTCGGAATTAGCAAGGCCTGAAGGCACAGAGCAACAGAGCTCGGCCTAGGACCTTCTGATGCAGAGCTCGGCCTTGCACCTTCTGATGCAAGGGCTTGGAGCAGGGGTCCCCAAACTTGGCAACTTTAAGACTTGTGGACTTCAACTCCCAGAATTCTCCAGCCACCAAAGCTGGCAGGAGAATTCTGGGAGTTGAAGTCCACAAGTCTTAAAGTTGCCAAGTTTGAAGACTTTTGGCTTGGAGAGTACAGAGGAGGCGGGATTAGCTCAGACAGAGGAAGCCTCTCAGGAGAGTGCCCCACCCAGCTTTAACAGGCACACTTGGGGAATGAGACGTAAGGAGACACTGTGGGGAGGGGCACTTATAAGGAGCTTGCCAAGAACCCTTGCATTCCTGTGTGGCATTCTGGAGTAATTATCTGGATCTTTTTCTCCCTGGCTTTGTTCTTGTTTTGCTAGATAAAGTTGCGATTTATTGCCCTGTAGCCTTGGTGCAGACAGCGTTGGGCTGGACGAATTGCGACCAGAGGCTGTTTGAGGTTTATTTGAGGGAGATTTGGAACAATAAAAGGGCCGGTTTGAACAGCCAGCTATTTGTGTTATCTCTGTGCTGTGCCCTGGGTCATTGCTGGGTGCCGTGCTCTGGGTCATTCCATTGCTATCTTATATTGAATGTAGAGCACTCTTTAGAATGAACAATGTGTAGAATGAGAACACTTTGTATAATATTAGACAACCTATGCCCTATTGTTGCAAATATATTGCCTTACCTAAACAGAGAAATGGAAAAACCAATGTTTGGGGAGGGGGGAGCAGTGAGAGAAGATGCAACTTTCAACTTCCCCATTGATTTCCTTTGTAGGAATTTGGAAATCGTCCCCTCCTCTCCCCTAGTTGGTGGAGAAAGTTAGTAATGACAAGGCTTGCTGGTAAATTGTCGCAGAATGTTGAAAATGAAGAACTACACCACCAGAGCAGCAGCACAATAGCAACCAGCAGCACCGAGGCAGCCACAAATCTCTCAAATTTAATCCTTCAGAAGTCAAGGGTCCCAGATTTTGGAGAAGACATTCTGTAAACCCATTTGAAGTACCTTGGTTAAAAAATTATTGTTCTAGGATGTATTATTTTCCCCAGTTATGACAATAAGAGCTCTAGTAATATATAGATACATCTTGTGCGACCCACTTTACTCTGGTCTCTAATCACTTAAAGTTTTTCTCTATATGTAGATGATTTCATTACATACTGACATTCATTGGGAAGATAGGGACAGATAGTACAGTTTGTAACGTCAGAAATAAGGGTGTCAGATATATGTTTAGAAGATAAATATTTTTAAGGAACCTTAGAAAACATACCTAATACTCCTACCTCCTATTTCCCATACAAAACAACCTTGTGAGGTGGGTTGGTCACTTAGCTGGTTTTTATGCCTAATGAGACATGGAATCAGTCTCCCGATTCCCAGCCCAGCATCTTAACTAAAACCAAACTGGCTCTCATTTTTTTTGAAATAACAATACACATATTTGATCAGATTGTGTGGTTTATAAAATATTCAGTATAAAAAATTATATATCTTGAATATGTTTCTGATCATAGAGCATAAATATGCTGTTCCCCAAAAGCATTCTTAATCCTTTTCCTAGAATACAGTTATGCTTTACTTAAAGAATATTTCAAAATTATAAGCCAGAACTCAATATACAGTGATCCCTCGAGTATCGCAAGGGTTACATTCCAAGACCCCTCGCAATACTCGATTTTTCACAATATAGTGGTGCGGAAGTAAAAACACCATCGCCGCTTGTCCGCTGCTTGTCCGGCCGCCGCTTGTCCAGCCGCCGCTTGTCCGCCGCTTGTCCGGCCGCCGAACTTCCGCGTTTGGCTTCAGGACTCAGCTGGGAAGCGGCGCGGCTGTTTTAAAAGGTCGCAGCCGGCCTGGGGGGCTTCCCAGCACCCCCCCGAAGCCGGCCTGGGGGGCTTCACAGCTGACTCCCGAAGCCAAACCCGGAAGTGGTTTTTTTTTTAATTAATTTTTTTTTTTAAATCGCGATATAGCGTTTCGCGAAGATCGGGATCGCGAAACTCGAGGGATCACTGTACCTCCATTGAGCAACAGTTGGCATGTTTTTGGTTGTATTTTCCCAATCCCTGACTGTCTGATTTACATTTTGAGTCATTTTAAACTGCTTAATAATATTGCTGTCTGCTTATTCAACTCTTGTCATCCATCTGCTGATCGTGCGCCAGATTTAGCTTTTGTGGGGTAGGTGGAGGGGGAAGAGCAGCAAGCAGAATTCTGTTCTATGCCTTCTACCGGTTGCTGAGCTAATTGCTCTTTTTAAACAAGAATGCAAGATGCCAACAGAAATTAGTAGATTTTCAGAAGCTGCATAAATTTTACTAAAGTATGCTCTGCACGCAGTCCATTCATCTACAGAACATGCAGTCAGATGTGCATTTTTAAAGCAAAAGTAAATACCATCTTCCAATCTCATATCAGAAATCTTGAACTGAGGATTTTAACGCAGTCTTTTTTTTAAGCATTAAGGGTACAAAAATAAAAATTGTGCAAACAGGCTAGCTAAATTTGCAACTCTCAAGTGCTTTGGCTGCCTTATTCATCTTAATTTCTAGATTCATTGAATGCTGAACAGCAAACTGATTTCTTTAGTTTCACATATTTTGCAAATTTTATATTGTGATTTGTAAAACATGATTTATGGTTGTATCTTATAAATGAGCTCAGTCATTGTGACTTATGGTAAAAATAATTAAAACAAAACTATGTTAGGGTAGTGCTACATGTGGAGTTAGAATATGTACTATTTGGTCTGGATACTGCCTTCTTAGGATTTGTGTATTCAGTTCGCTAACCCAGTGTTTCCCAACCTTGGCAACTTGAAGATATTTGGACTTCAACTCCCAGAATTCCCCAGCCAGCTGGCTGGGGAATTCTGGGAGTTGAAGTCCAGATATCTTCAAGTTGCCAAGGTTGGGAAACACTGCTCTAACCCTCTATTAAATATCCTCAGGTTACCTGTTTGTTAATCAGGTTACACCTTGTTACCAACAAAGTGTTTCTATTTTTTCTATGAACTGCTAGCATTTAGAACATTTTTGTAAAATACACTGTACAGTAATTTTGCCTTGTGATAAGTGCACCATAAAATGTAAATGCAGGGTGCGGTGGCTCAGTGGCTAAGATGTTGAGCTTTTCAGCTCAACAGTTCAAATCCCTAGCGCCACATAATGGAGTGAGCTCTCATTACTTATCCCAGCTTCTTTCAACGTAGCAGTTCGACAGCATATAAAAATCAAGTAGAAAAATAGGAACTATTTTGATGGAAAGGTAACAGCATTCCGTGTGCCTTCGGCATTTAGTCATCTAGAACTGAGTTACGTCCTCCAGACATTGAGCTTTTTTGATGGGATCTTGTTTCAAAGATGAACAATTTCTCTGGACTATGTGTGTCAGCTGCATACGCTGTACTTCAATTAGCACATTAGTCTCATCAGTTGCTTTTTAAAAACAAAAACTGTAGACCATATTGTAATACATCTTCCCAACTAGGCTCTGTAGTATCTTTGAACATCTGCCGTGGGAAATCAACACCCTCTCCTGAGATGTTCGTATTGAAGCGGTTGCTATAGCAAAGTGCTACCGAACCCCTCCCTCCCCTTTTGGAGGTCCTCAGTAAAGCTTTCATAATAGGCATTGTTGTTTAGTCCACTGTATATCCCACTGAGTAAATTATGTGTTGTAGAAATGGCTGCATTGTCTGTTTTATTATGTTTTTTTCCTGAATCTAAGTTTTATTATTTTTTTAAATACACTTGGAAACTTTTAAAGGTCCATGGCCATGCTATCTCTGAATTCTTATCCATACAGCCCCTTCCTATCTGGAGAATATGATGTTCCAGAATGTTGGTCTAAAATGCTAACATAGTGGAATTAGAACACTTTTTAAAATGGGTGCAAATAGGTATGTGTGGTTTAGGGTCTACAACAGTATCCTTGTGTAGGGCCAATTATTTTGTTCTTTTTCCTGATTAGGGATTTGAATTAGAATTGAGAAGTGAAAAATGTCCCTTATAGTTACAGTTGTTCAGGCACCTCATTTCACCTCCTGAAACTGCACAAAAAAGGTGTAGAATTAAGTGCAAATGAACATGCCATTGTTAAAACGTATAAGCTTTTTTTGAAATTTGAAATTGCAAAGAGGAGCAAGTGAAAGAATGTATGATAAAGTGGGATAAAAATTTTGGTTGAAAGTGTGAACAAGAAGAATGGATATTTCATCATGGTTTGTGGACGTGTGAAAAATCTAGAAAATTTTGGATTAAAATGCACTGATTCGAAGGATCAGGACATTAATATACAATTGAGACCAGAGGTTTTTCTTTTTGAATGTATGGACAGTTGCAAAAAACTTCCTTGTTGTGCATAAGAACTTCAGTGAGATTATTGTATGCATAAAGATATAAAAAATTGGTACCATGCACCAAATAGTTAGTGAAGATGGATACTTTTTTTCTGATCAAGAAAACACAATATCTACATTATTGCTGACTGAAAACCCCTTGTAGATTTTTTTTCGTATGCAGTAGAAACTTTTCAATGATTGACTTGCACCTGTTGGTCTGGGCAACAAATGATTACCTCTTAGTTCTGCCTTCCTTTTTTCCAGATAAAGAAGAGGCAGCAAGACATTGTGCAATTTCTGGAAGCCAACAAGATTGACTTTGAAGAAGTGGATATCACCATGTCAGAGGACCAAAGGCGGTGGATGTATAAAAATATTCCTCAAGACAAACTGCCTGCACAAGGCAATCCATTGCCTCCCCAGATCTTCATCAATGATGAGTACTGTGGAGTAAGTAACTTTCAAAAATGTGGTTTCTCCATTTTGTTTCAGAAAAAAAATGAGGTGTGTATTGGACCATAACTCCAGGTAACAAGAATATGGAGGGCACCATGGGGATTTGATCCTCTTCCATGTGCTCTGGAGGAGTTTTTGGATTATGCCAAGGAATTATGGGATAATGAAACATCTAGTGCAATGATGGCAAACCCTGTGGCACGTGGAGCCATTTCTACTAGCACATAGGCCATTGCTCTAACTCAGCTTCAACATACATGTGCCGGGCCGCCTTCTCTGTGGCGGCCCTGGCCCTCTGGAATCAACCCCCCCCAGAGATTAGAACGGCCCCCACCTTCCTTGTCTTTCGCAAATTACTCAAGACCCACCTTTGTCGCCAGGCATGGGGGAGTTAGGATATTCCTTCCCCTAGGCCATTACAAGTTATGTATAGTATGTTTGTGTGTATGTTTGGTTTTTATAATAAGGGTTTTTAGTTGTTTTATTAAATTGGATTGTTACATGTTGTTTTTTATCGTTGCTAGCCGCTCCAAGTCTGCGGAGAGGGGCGGCATACAAATCCAATAAATAATAATAAATAATTAAAATAATACTGGCCAGTTGATTTTCAGCTCACACGGAGGCTACAGGAGGGCATTTTTTGCTTACAGACGGCCTCTGTGGGAATGGGAGAGGGCATTTTTGCCCTTTCCAGGCTCCAGGGAAGCTCTAGAGCCTGGGAAGGGTGAAAAACAGGTCTATCGGGCCCATCAGAAGTTGGGAAAATGGCTATTTATACCTTCCAGAGGGCCTTGGGGGGGGGGAGGGGGGGGAGGCTGTTTTCATCCTCTCCAGGAATTGAATTATGGGTGTGGGCACTCGTGTATGCGCAATAGCTCACGTGCACACACTTTTGGCACCCATGGGAAAAAAGATTCGCCATCACTGATCTAGTGATTGATTTTCCATCTCTGACATATTTCTAGCCTTAGATGACATTTTAAAAGCCCTTGCTTGGTTTCTTTAAAGCAGACATCTATAATAATTTTTTATTATATCCGAATATATAGATTACCAGTGTTTCTCGTTCCCATATGTCAAACATCTGTTCTCCATAAAATAAAGACAAGGCAATTCCCAATCATTTGTCTACATCAAATTCATTATAGAGAGTAATGTGTGCCACCAGTAAGTCAGTATAATTTTTTTGTTGGGTCAGTTTTCATCTTATTAGAGAATTTTCTGTTTGATTTCACCCTGTATTCTAACTCTTCATACATTAGAAAAGTGATTTGGATAGTGGAAATAAGTTGGTTGCCACTCTTTGATTGTTTACAGACGAGCCAGGCTGTTCAAATATCATCTCCCAAGGAGTTGTGAAAGGATGTCTGTTTTTTGTCTCTTCCTTCTAGTAATGACAGGAGAAAGTTTGCTGGTTCGATCTATGCTGACCATAATAAAGATTTTATTTGAGATTTTGGCTTTCTCCTAATTATTAAAGTAAAATAAAAGCTGCAAGCCTCTCTATAGCCCATGAAATTAGAAGCATGAAGACAGGATTCGTGGCAGAATTACTTGAACAGGGGAAGTCAGACTCTTTTCTTCTGTTAGGGCCTAATTTTTGCTTGAACTTTTGAGAATCCAAAGATAAATGAAGCTGAAATTAGGAGAGGAGGAATCACGTGGGGAAGAGTTCCTTCTAAATAGCATAATCTAGTGGTTGGAATTAATCCATTCTTTGGTTAGGAATAAACACATTGCAAACAGTAACATTTCACATTTTTGCAGATAAGAAAAATAGGTCCCTTAAGTTCTATGTTGAATTCCTCACATTCTTTTTCTAAAGATATGGTCCTGAAGTGCCATTATTCTTGTATGGACTCACCCATAACCTGTTTGCAGGTTGATGAGTTATTTCATTAATTAGCATTTAAAAGCCCTTGTGTACTGTATATTGTCTAATAATATTTCTAGCCGTTGAGACATATTGCTTATATTGGAATAAAGAAATGCTCTTTCCACTTCAGACTGAAAGCCTGAGTTGCAATGTGAAGGAGTTACTAAAATAATAGAAACAAGCTCCATTAATTTATTGATGGGCAGGGTTTACAGGCAAGGTAAAGAAATAAATTTAAGGGTTTTAAAGATGAAAGGGCCTATCATGAACATTAAACAAAACTAATCCATGCCTACTTAGCATTGAAAAGTAATAATTAAAAGCATAGCACAATGAAATAGTGCTGTGATGACATGTGCCTCAGGTGGCATGCGGAGCCATAACCAAGGGCACGCAAAGAGGTGCCCTATATCAGCTCCACTTACACATGTGTGTGCTGGCCATCTGATTTTCGGCCTTCTGGAGGGCGGGGGGAGGTCATTTTTCACCTTCCCCAGGCTTCAGGAAAGCCTCCGGAGCCTGTGAACGGTGAAAAACGGACCCAACAGGCCTACCAAAAGTTCACACATGAGGTAATAACAAACTTCTGGTTGGGCCATTTGTTACCCTCCCCAGGCTTCAGGAATTCATTTTTTTGCCATCCACAGGCTCTGGAGGCTTCAATGAACCCTGCGTTCATGCATGGGGGGGCGGGTTGTATACGTGTGCACGGGGGAGGACATTGGATCATGGGTATGGGCACACACACTATCATGTACGTGCACGCCCTTTTGGCGCCCAAGCAAAAAAAGGTTCGTCATTACTGAATTAGTGTTAATAATTGTGTTACTGTGTATACAGTGTTCCCTCGATTTTCGCGGGTTCGAACTTCGCGAACTTCAAAAAATATTAATTAAAAAATACTTCGCGGTTTTTTTCCTATACCACGTTTTTTCCCACCCGATGACGTCATATGTCATCACCAAACTAATAATTTTTGCAAATAAATAACAAAAAAAAAAAATTGTTAATAAATAATTATGTTTATAAATATCAGGATCGCTAAGTGTCTTATTCAATGGTGAGTACCAGTAATAATGGTGAATAAATGGTTGTTAAGGGAATGGGAAATGGTAATTTAGGGGTTTAAAGTGTTAAGGGAAGGCTTGTGATACTGTCCATAGCCAAAAATGGTGTATTTACTTCCGCATCTCTACTTCGCGGAAATTTGACTTTCGCGGGCGGTCTCCGAACGCATCCCCCGCGGAAATCGAGGGAACACTGTATTCATTTGTGTGTAGAGGTTACACTTTTGTGGCTAATGTGAGTGCAACAGTTGCCAATGTTTCACATTATTAACCAAACAGTACTGTTGATCCAGTGAATCTATGTTGTGAGTATTTATATGGATATTCAGGCACGGTTGGATGTGCAATAAAAAAGATGAAATTTGGATTGAGCTAACATCTGGATATATCTGACAGTAGCTATGTACTATGCATAACCATCCTGTTTTTGCATAACAATTTTAGCTATATCTGAATTCATAACAATCCATTTGCAATTGCTTGGCAATTCTGTATTAAAAATCCGAGCTTTGAAAATTGAAGACTAAAAATGACAGCTTTGGTGTCGTGATAAATAAGTCATGGGAAATATATATCAAAATTGGTCTTTCTAAACAGAAACCAAGTGCTACATTTTCCAAATAAAGCAGTCTTTTAACAACAGTGCTTTATAAACAATGAAACTTAGTTTAAAAAATCTCCCAGGAGCTTTCTGTAAAAATGTTATTTTTTTTCTCTGTTAACTTTTCTTTTTCTGTATGTTTTCAAGTGTTTGAAAAAATGAAACCGCTCTCTTTGGAGATTTTCCAGTGTTTGAGCAGAAACCCTGAGGACGTTACTTTCTCTAATAAATACATAACAGTCAGCAGCTGGCTACCAATGACATAATATTACCTCATGTGTGAATGTTGACAAAACTAGTGTATTTTCCCCTCCTCTAAAATACATTTTTGAGCTCTTGCTTAATTTTTAATGCCTTAAAGTTAAAATATTTATTTTTAAAGGAATGCATTCTTTATATTTTTTATATTCCTCGAACTACCGGTACTGTATTTCTTTAAATGGACAATGAATGGTCTGATTTTCTAATAGAAACAATAGTCTTTTTAGGATTAATGCAAAAATCCCACAGCCTCAGATTTGGTTCAGGGCCTCACAGATTATGAGACCCCTCAATATTAACTAAACCTCTAGCAATAATAAGATGGGCAGCCAATAAAATAATAAAATAAAATAAACAATGTAGTAGTAAATGCATTACTTCTCCGTACTGAAGGAGCGGGTCCAGCAGTCACATGGGTTGCTCATGTCCAATCCGGTGGAACTGAGCCTAGTATTAAAAAAGCTTGCCGGATCCGCCCCTTCCCCAGAATTCGCTCAGTTCGCATATCCTGCGGTTGTATTGTGATAGCTCGTTCAACATTCTAACACCTTCCCTTCGATCTTTCCTTCAAAAAGTAGTAAGATTTATTGTATTTATTTATTTACTTGCACTAATTGCGCCAGCCGTTTAAAAGAAAAAAAGACAAAAAGCGGCTCGGCTTTTTTCCTTGGGAGAAGTTGCGGTTTCGTTTTCCCCCGGCGGTTTTGCCGGTTACGATTCCTGCGGCCGCTTGTGGATTCTTCAAATCCTTTGGCCTGGAGGTCCTGGTGCAAGTATTTATCTATTGAATTATTGATTATTTATTGTATACAAATATTTAAGGGCTTAAGAAATACCTCCTGCGGAGTGAGACACCTTCCAGTCTCCTGGACTTAGTCGATCGCTTTTCCTTTAAGAAATTCTACGGAGCGATTTTTTCGGCGCGAAGGCCTTCGCGCCCCTTTTTTTAAATCTAGGCCTCTCGTGTTGGCCTCCTGCCAGCCGCGTAGGCCTCAGTCCACCGCGTGGATCCCGGAGCGGGCCTTGGGGGTCCCAGGCTAAATTCTCCACCGGCTAAGCCTCCAACCAGAGTGCCTTGGTTTACTTAATTATAAAGTTTAGGGAGGCTGGCCCCGCTGGATTTGGGGGCACGAACTCTGGGTTTGCCCAGATTGTCCTCAAGTTTCAGCAGCTTCGAGGCCTCGAAGCAGGATCCATTCCTCTTGGGAAGTCCTTGAAATTCTTCTCCTTATTATTCAGTTATTGGCTCAGCCTTGTCTTCTGTTAATTGTCAGACTATGGCTACTTTTCCCAAGAGAGGCACAACTAAAGGTCCCAGAGAGGCCAGGCCTACAGGCGATGAGATTACTAGTATCCCCCAGGCCTCTTCCTCCTCTTCTCCAGGGGCCCGCCCCTCGACCAAGGTCACCAGGGCCGAGAAGAGAAGGGACCTAGCCCTACAAAAAATCCATGACAAATCAGCAAAACGTTTGAAAGTGCAGGCCCAAGTAATCAGTAGTCAAGACCCACCAGAGGCCTCTAGTCTGCCTCCTTCTGGGGTCCCTGTGTTATCTCTGGATGAGCCAAACCTAGACAGACCCCAACCTAACCTATGGGGCATAGGTCCAGAGGAACCAGATATTATTGAAGATTCCCCCCAGCCAGGATCCTCCCAGGCCTTTAGGGATTCTTCTGCCATTTCTGCTGATATTTCCAGTTTACCTCCTGAGTTCCAATCTATTTTTGCTGTGTTGTCCAAAGCCATTGATGCCAAACTCTCCACCATCAATGAGCTTCCCTTACCTCTTCCTCCTTCTCGTCCCTCCCGCCCTTTGGGTTCCTCCCCAGCGGTCAGAGCTCCTATTCAGGATGATTCAGAATCCTCCCAGGATGAATATGAGGATGTAGAGGAGGATGAGGACCCTTTCCAGGGATTATCAGATGATGAGGAATCCCAAATAAAGGTCCCTCCTCCAATTACTATTTTTCCTTCTCAATTATTCAAATCTCTCCTCCTCAAAGCTAGAATTTCTACGGGATTAGCGGCCCAGGAGAAACAAGCCTCCACTTCCACTGATCCCCCGGAGGAGAATTTACCTTACTTCACAGAGGAACAGGAGGATAACGAGGTAATTCCTATG
This sequence comes from Erythrolamprus reginae, assembly GCF_031021105.1. NCBI lineage: Eukaryota > Metazoa > Chordata > Lepidosauria > Squamata > Dipsadidae > Erythrolamprus > Erythrolamprus reginae. The sequence goes on from NC_091950.1 coordinate 281,943,548, forward strand.
CCTAAATTGTTTAAAGATGCCTTACTCAAACAGTGGGATTTTCCAGCCTCTGGCCTTAATCCCTCCACCAAGGACAGAAAGTTGTATAAACTCTCCTCTTCCTATGAAGAGCTTCTATCCTTTCCCAAACCAGATGAACCTGTCAAGATTCTTCACTCGGCAGCGGCTGTGCCAGGCGAGGCGGAGGAAGTCCTCCGCCCAGAGGACAAGCGCATCGAGCAAATGCTCAAAAGAGGATTCACCGCTGATTCCTGGGCCATTAAAAGTTCTGCAGCGGCCTCCTTTTTCTCCAGAGCCATGCTGCTGTGGCTTCGCCAACTTCAACAGCACATTCCTCCCGATGACTTGAGAGGTCAACAAGACTTCAACAAGGTCTTTGCAGCTGCCCAGTACGTGGCTGATGCCACCTTGCAATCTACTAGATTTTCTGCTAAGTCTATTGCAGCTTCTACAACGGCAAGAAGACTCCTATGGATTCGCCCTTGGCAAGCGGGAGTTCGCCAAAAGTGGCAGTTATCCCAGGGCCCCTTAAAGCGCGACCTTCTCTTCGGTGATCTTCTGGATCCACTCCTCACGGAGACCACGGACAAGAAGAAGGTTTTGGGTCCAACCACGAAAAAGGCTACCAAAACGCAGTCCTTTCGTCGCCCAGGGCGCCAGCAAGATCAAGCGGCTTCCTATCAGAGATCTCCAGGTCAGTATTCCCCCCGCTTTCGTTCCCAAGGTAGGAACTCCAGGGGTAGAGGGTTTCGCTTCCAAAGGGGAGCTTCCTCTAACAGGGCTTCAAAAAAACCTAGATGGTAATCTTACCTCCATTCCCATAGGGGGTCGCCTAGCTCATTTCGCCTCTAATTGGCGTCTCACCTCCAAGGACCCTTGGGTCATTGACACAGTTCAAACAGGCCTTCTTTTAGAATTTATTTCTCCTCCCCCTAAACGTTTTATTTCCTGCCCTTCTCCCAGGTCATCCTCAGATTGTAACCGTATGGAGGAGGCCATTTCTCATCTATTGTCCATCAGAGCCATTCAACCGGTTCCTTCCGGTCAGAAGGGTCTAGGTTTTTACTCCATCCTATTTATGGTTCCAAAGTCCTCCGGAGGTTGGAGAGCCATTTTGGATTTAAAGAAACTAAACCTATTCATCAAATATAGGAAGTTTAAGATGCACTCCTTGTCTTCTATTTTGGCCGCCATTCACTCGGGAGATTTCATGGTCTCCTTAGACCTCACTGAGGCCTACCTTCACATTCCTATAGCCAAATGCCACAGAAAATTTTTACGTTTTTCCTTTCAAGGCAGGCATTTCCAGTATAGGGCGATGCCATTTGGCCTTTCCTCGGCCCCTCGGGTCTTTACAAAGCTCTTGGGGTCCCTGGCGGCCTATATCCGGGCGTCTCCCATCCACATTTTATGTTATCTTGATGATATTTTGATTCATGGGAACTCCCTAGAGAGAGTGAAAACAGACCTTTCTGTCACCATGTCAGTCCTCCAGGACCATGGATTTTCCATCAACTTTGATAAAAGTCACCTCCAACCTTCCACATCCATTTCTCACCTGGGATCCATTATTGATTCAAAATCCTCCCAGGTTTTTCTCTCTCCCGAGAGAAAACTCAGTATAGTGGAGTTAATTTCTAACATTTTATCTAATTCTTCAGTATCCATAGTTACTCTATCTTCCCTTTTGGGGAAGATGGTGTCATGCATAGGCATCATTCCCTGGGCTCGCCTTCATGCTAGGGAACTCCAGTGGCTCCTGTTGCCTTTTCAGAGATCGGGGCACAGCAACTCAAATCGACGCATTGTCATCCCACTGAGTGTTCGCAGATCCTTCAAGTGGTGGAAGTCTCCGGCCATGGACAGAGGATCCCCGTTCAGGTGCCCGGATCAATTTGTCATCACCACAGATGCCAGTCTATCGGGATGGGGCGCCCACGCCCAGGGGATGATAGCCCAGGGCACGTGGTCCCCGGAGGAAGCTTCCAGGCCAATCAATTGGCTAGAGTTAAGAGCCGTTTCCCTGGCTCTGAAGCATTTCTCTCCTCGCATTCCCAACCGGCACGTTCTCATTCTCACCGACAACATTGCCACAAAAAGCCATATCTGCAGACAGGGGGGCACGAGATCCAAGGCTCTCATGAGGGAGGCCCTCAAGTTGGGCCTTTGGGCGGAAAAACATCTCCAGTCGCTCCTAGCCGATCACATCTCGGGGAGTCTCAACGTCCAGGCGGATTGGCTATCCCGAGCAACGATAGACCCAGGAGAGTGGAACCTCCATCAAGACCTGTTCCATCAAATCACTCTCAGATTCGGCCTACCAATTCTGGATCTCTTCGCGACCAATGCGAACGCCCAACTCCCTCGCTTCTATTCCAGATTTCCATCCCCGGGAGCGGAAGCAATCAATGCCCTCCGGAGTCCATGGCCTCCAGGCCTACTCTACGCATTTCCTCCAATTCCAATCCTCCCGGACGTGATTCACAAGGTCCTCACCGAGAGGGCCCGAGTAATCGTAATCGCCCCCCATTGGCCCCGCCGGCCCTGGTTCGCGGATCTCCAACAGCTGTCCGTCCAGGACCCTTGGCGACTCCCCGTTTCGGGGGATATGCTGCGGCAGGGGGCCTCTTTCCATCCAGACCCGGAGTGGTTCCACCTCACCGCCTGGCTGTTATCAGGAGAGATTTAGAACTGCGTGGTCATGACCCCGATTCAGTGGAGGTCATTTTAAAGGCCAGAAGGGGTTCGACCAATCGAATCTACGACCACACGTGGTCCAAGTTTCACCAGTGGTGTCTACAGGAAGGTCTCTCCCCTCTGTGCATCCCCATACACAGAATTATTTCCTTCCTGATGCAAGGCTTCCATAAAGGACTTTCCACCAGCACCCTCCGGCGTCATCTGGCAGCCATTTCATCTGTCCTAGGGGGCCCCCGCAGACAGCCTCTCCGATCCTTCCCTGAAGTTCAGGAATTCCTCAAGGGCATAGCCAACCTCAGACCTTCCAAGGTCCACAGGTATCCTTCCTGGGATTTGCCACGGGTTCTCCATTCCCTCACGCAGGCACCATACGAACCCCTAAAATCGGCGTCCCTCAGGTACCTATCCTTTAAGGTAGCATTCCTGGTGGCTATTACCTCTGCCCGACGCATTTCGGAGCTGGCTGCCCTCTCAATCAGGCAGGACCTTTGTCAATTCCATCAGGACAAGGTAGTCTTGCGACTGGACCCCACCTTCTTACCCAAGGTCAGTTCCATGTTCCACAGATCTCAGGATATTGTCCTACCTTCCTTCTGCCTCCAACGAGACCATCCCTTGGCAATTAGATGGCACACCCTGGATCTCACCAGAGCGCTGAGAATATATATCCAACGCACAGGACCCTTTCGGAGGTCAGAAGCACTTTTTGTAGCCTATCATCCCAGAGTCATGGGGGCCAAAGTGTCTTCTACAGTAATAGGCCGTTGGATCAGAGGGACTATATCTAAGGCCTATGAGTCGGCCTCCCTCTCAGTTCCAAGGAACATCACAGCGCATTCCACCAGGAGCGCAGCCACCTCGGCCGCTTGGGCGACTCAAGCCCCGTTGGAGGAGGTCTGCAAAGCAGCCACTTGGGCCTCGCCAAATTCCTTCATCAGGCACTACAAAATTGATTCTTACGCTTCAGCGGACGCTGCCTTCGGCAGAAGGGTACTCCAATCCGTTATCTCACACGATAGCAAGCTAATCCCACCCTAGGGACCATCTATTGGGTATGTCCCATGTGACTGCTGGACCCGCTCCTTCAGTACGGAGAATAGGCGTTGATTGCTTACCTGAACGCCTCTTCTCGTACGGTGAGCGGGTACAGCAGTCACTTCCCGCCCTTGTATGTGTCTTCTTTACCTTTCTATATCTTTCTTTCCTCTAACAATGAGAGTTGAACACTACAGAGCTTCACAACTGAGCCTAGTCTATGGATTCGCGAATTCTGGGGAAGGGGCGGATCCGGCAAGCTTTTTTAATACTAGGCTCAGTTCCACCGGATTGGACATGAGCAACCCATGTGACTGCTGTACCCGCTCACCGTACGAGAAGAGGCGTTCAGGTAAGCAATCAACGCCTATTCTGCAGCATATTGACCTGGAGGAAGTAGAGGTGTCAGAAAACCAAGTTATTTATTTACAAATTGGCTTTTAGGAAAGAAAAAAAAACATGGGCATGTAAATGCTTGTCAAGAATTACTATGGTGGGAGTAGTTTACTTTGGTGTGTTTGTTACAGCTGCACACAGAGTTCAGTGGAAATCTGATCCTACATAAGAGGCGGATTGCCAACTGATAAATAGGCTGCAGGTGGTGTTTTACAATCATGACAATACACAATGCACGCCCTTGTTCAGAATAAGATGGGGTTGGCAGAAAAAAGCTCCCAGAGGTAGAAGGCTCAGATAGTTAGTGGGATGTACATAAGAACAGCCAAAGATAATTTGCAGGCAAGATTAAACAACAGCTGCCCATTCTTTCACTTGTTCTGAAACAATAGCCACCTTTGTTTGCCTTAGGAGGAAGATTGTTTGTAGTAATAGAACTCCTATTAACCACTCAGGCAATAGCTTAAGGGTAAAAGTGGGTCTTTTCTTTCTCTTACAATTGTCCATTTAAACAATTGGTTTAAAAACTCTAAGTGATACAGTAAATGTTAACTCCTTGCTGCCACCTAGTGGTCAGGTGGATGAGTGCCCCCCCTCACTGGGTTTCCTTGTTTTGCTATTTGCATCTTGTTTCTTGTGCCTTACTTGTTTGCTGCCTTGAATTTTGTATAACAGGAGTGGCAAGCAATGGTCTAAGGCAGGGGTGTCAAACTCAAGACCTGCAGGCCAGATTGGGCCCGTGGGGTACTTAGATCTGGCCCATGGCCTCCCCTGGAAACAGCGAAGGACTGGCTCACGGTGCCTCTGCCAGTGAAAATGGAAATTGGGAGGGCTGCACACAGCCCTTCCAGGCTATGTTTTTGTCCATGATGGCCTCCTGCAGTCTTTTGTCAGTGAAAACATAGCCCAAGCAGGCTGCATGTGGCTCATCTGAGCTCTGTTTCTGCTGGCAGAGGACTACAGGAGGCAGTCACAGCTGAAAATGGAGCCTTGACAAGTGACATTGAGCTGGCCATGCCCATTCCCCACCCAATCCCGCCCTGAGGACAAGCACAACCCTGATGTGGCCCTTGATGAAATTGAGTATGACACCCCTGGTCTGAGGCAATCGTTCCTAACCTGAGGCAATTTGAACATAACCTGGGGGTAGTGTAGCAATTTTTTAAAGTGTGCGTTTGTGACCTGAAGATCCAGTTTTAAACTGCTACTGCTGCTGGGATACTTTTAAAAATACTTTGGGTTTTGTGGGGATAGTGATATGGAGGTAATGACATTAAGACAGGAAAAGGATTAATAGGGTCAAATATTTCAAATCCCACTGCTTTGATGGCTGGATACTTTCTGGAGCCATCTCCCGAAGGTCCACAAGCTCCCTCAACACCCAACTATGCCAATGAACAACTTGTATAATTACTGAAAGCCACTGGGGTGCCTGTTAAGAGAGATAAAAGTCTGCTGCACTGATTCACATTTAACTGCTGTTGGTTGTAGGATTTTAAAAAACTTTTTCTGTTCATTTTTCTCACTTGGCCCTGCCCTTTTTATATATATTTATTCAACCACCTGCATTTTTACTATTTCCTCCAATAAAAAAAGCACTGCCAGCGAAAGACAGCCTATCCTTTGTGTAGAAAGGCAGACAATAAATTGTAGAAATAAACATGGAAAAGCTAAAACGGCAGGAGCTTATCATATGCATGAGGAAATCTTTTTTTTTAAAGGTTCAAAGTGTACTTAAATAAATCCCTACAAGGTTAAACTTAAAATATGTCTTCTGTGGAGGGAAAGTATTTCTAGCTGATTGGCATAAAAGCCTGCTTAACTGCATGAGTTGCTACAGAATAAAAGATTTTAGCCCAAGGTATTTTATATATGACCAGTGAGACCAGACTTTTTGATTTCCTTCCATTGAGGAAGCTTCTATTCAGAGCATAAGGCTGATGGTGGAATAGAGTAAAGCAGTAAATAGGTTAAAAATCAGGCCATTGTCTTTCTTTAAGAATCTACAATATTTTTTTTTTAGTGAAAAAGTCAACACTTGCGAGCAATGCTGAGAAGAATCCTTTTTTTAAAACTCACAGGCCTTAATTGTCCTTTGCACGTTAATTATCTGAGAAGCAGGGTGCTTGACTGACTTGCCAAATGATTTTTCTCACCATTTCTTATTTTCTATAATGGGAACAGATCATTTGATCATTTGTACAGGGGCTAACATCCATAAAGGTAATTGCTATAGGCAAGTGAATTCAAGTATGTTAATTGTAGTATGCAGGGACTGTGGGGAAAGGTTCTCTTGAGTAGATTCTAGTCTGTCCTGCTAGATTCCAGCAGCTCCCTGGCCAGGAGCCAACCAAAGTACATCTGCCTGGGGAAACAGATTTTTTAAAAAACCTCTTGTAGCTAACATTAGTTTTGATATAGAGCATAGGTTCATTCACTGGGGCAGGGATGGGTGGGCTAACTAGCCACATGCAGTTTCTTTGCTTCCTGTTTGCTTCCTTAGAATAAAATGAGCTGGAAAGGACCTTGGAGGTCTTCTAATCCAACCCCATGCTTAAGCAGGAGAACCTATAGCAGTGATGGCAAACCTTTTTTGGTTCACATGCCAAAAGGGTGTGTGTGCGTGTGTTAGTGTGCGTGCCCATGCCCACACCCATTCCCTCCCGTATACACGTGCACTCTCCCTGCTTCCCCTGCGCATGTGCAAAACGCCCCCTCCGTCCCGGCGCATGCACACAGGCTTCACTGAAGCCTGGGACGGTGAAAAAAAGAGGCAAACGGGCAAACCAGAAGTTCAGAAATATTGGCTGTTTTTCACAGTCCGGAGCTTTAGGAAGCTTCCCTGAAGCCTGCAGTATGCAAAAAACAGCACATTTTCTGAACTTCCGGTTTGCTGGTTGGATGGTTTTTTTGCACTCAGGAAAGTGTCTCTGAAGCCTCTGGAGGCGAAACAGCTTTCCCAAGGCTGAAAATCATCTGGCTGGCCGTTTTTCACAATCCGGAGCTTTAGGAAGCTTCCCTGAAGCCTCCAGTATGCAAAAAACAGCACAACGGGCAAACCGGAAGTTCGTTATTCAGCCTCTAGATGTGTGGGTATGTTCTGAACATGACCTTTAATAAGTTTGATTTCAGTTTTGGGTTTTTTTTTAATATGGTAGAAGTGAAGTGTGTGGCCAAGAAGGGGCATGGTCAATGTTGCACACTCTGCGGGAAACATCAAATCCCAGCTGTTTGGAGACCTGGAACTAGTCCGGAACTAAGTCAGAGCCACCCTGGAAGGGTGGTAAAGAAGAGAGGTGCTGGTTGGTGGTCTGGGGGGGTTTTGCAAACTCCCCAGTGAGACGGCATCAGCCTCTCGACCAGCAGCTGTGGAAGACGACTGTTGCCATTTGCTGGGACAAGAGACAATTAATATGTATGGAAAGTAAGCTATAGAAATTAATTTGGAAGAAAACTGAAAATTAAAGGTGATAGACTCAGCCAACAAAAATAAGTGGCAAGGAGGTAGCATTAGAATAACAGTAAATATGCCTAGATCCTAGGAGAATATAACACAGACAAACACACAGAGTTATATATATATATAACTATATATATATATGTGTGTGTGTGTGTGTTTTCGTAGATTTTTTGTAGAGTTTCACGGGTACAGGTATGAAGGTCTTGGCATATTCGGGTTTCTTCCTGTGTACGTTTCAGAGATTCCTGGCGACGTTTCGATGAGGTCCCACTTGTCATCTTCAGGCTGGTGCTTTTTGCCTTGTGCTAGAGTGAACTTAGCATGACCTGAGCTGCCTGGGTGGGTGTTGAAACTTCCTGGTGGGTTGATCTGTGCAGGGTGGTGGTGAGATTTTGCATTATGAATAAACGTGATGATACTTTCCGCCTGCCAGACATCTGGAAACCAGCCCTCATCAACAAACGTATCCCAGCCACACAAACTGAAGCCAGACCTAGAACAACACAGGATACCCCCACCAATCACCCCCACCAGACCCAAACCCACACCCGCCCTACAGACCAAATACAACCACCACCCAGAAGCCAAACCACAGCAGCGCCCCCAACTGCTGCACCCCCCTCTGACATGCACACAAAGCAAACTGACAAACACCATAAACACATGACCAGACCACAAACTCACAGCCAAATCAAAACCCAGTATGTTACGCCACAGACACACATTACAAAACAGCTGAGTAATCTGCAGGTTCCAACTACTCAGGATGTCATCCCGAATCCACAAACATCAACTAATCAGCATATATCAATTACATCAATGACCCCAGGTGTTACCCCACTACCAGGAAGTTTCAACACAGCTTGCAGCTGCTGTATATACATATACATAGATACATGCATACATACACACACACACACACACACACACAGACACACAACTCTTCAGCTTTGAAATGGAGATGAGCACCACTCCCTAGAGAGTCAGGAACGTCTAGCACATATATGCAAGGGGAACCTTTATCTTTGTTACATGTATTAAATGTTTTATGAAACATTTAATTCATTTTAATGTTAAATACTTTTAAATACTTTTCCCATTCATTGTCAGCATTTGGTCCAATATTTTAACTCTGCAAGAGAATAATGCATATGGACCTTGTGTGTGTGTGTGTGTGTGTGAGAGAGAGAGAGAGAGAGAGAGAGAGAGAGAAGGAGGAGAAAGAAAAGGGAGAGGAGAGGGGAGGGAGGAATCACTATCAAATAATACTGAATTATACTCCAACTCTTTTTCTTGCAGAAATTTAGTGCAAGTTTTTCCTGTTAGAATGGAGTGATCAAAGATGTTAATCTGCTTCATTTCAGGAGATTAATTATGTTTTTAAAAGTATAAGAAGAAGCCTTTCAACAACAACATACACAAATTTTAATTATATGTTATTAATGCACTAGATTCTTTATAGTGATCCCAGATTTTAAAGGGTGCATTTAAAATGATTAAGGCAATGCTTTAATTTATGTGAGAAAGGAATAATTGCAGTATTACATCTTGAATTATAGTAGGGAAGCCCTGAGAAGAATAGTTATAGAACAATGCTGGGCATTCAGAAGAAACTTAGCATAACGTGGGTTTCTTCAACTTTATCGCTCCAATTAATTTGGGTCTTTGATATTTATTTATTTATTTGTTTGTTTGTTTACACATACATACATACATACATACATACATACATACATACATACATACATACTGTATATATATATATACACATACATACATACATACATACAGTGGTACCTCGAGATACGAGTTTAATTCGTTCCGGACCTGGGCTCTTAAGTCGAGCAGCTCTTATCTCGAACGACTTTTCCCCATAGGAATTAATGTAAATAATTTTAATTGGTTCCAGCCCTCAAAAAACTCACAAAGTTAGTCTAAATTATGCAGAAAGACATGTTTTTAATGAAGAAATGTACATGTACATATAAATGAATAATGAAGTTTCTTTCACTTAACTTGTAAACTTTCTTAAACTTTTAAATTTACATATGTTCAACTTCTCTGCCACCCAATCCTGTAGGACAGAGGTCCCCAACCCTTTTTGCACCAGGGACCGGCTTTAAGCGATCAAGAGAGGAATGGGTGAATGAATGGACGGAGGGTGGGAAGGAAGGAAGGAAAGAGGGAAGGGACAGGAACAGAGGAAGGAAGCAAGGAAACTTATGAAAGGGGAGAGTAAGAGAGGAATGAGTGAAGGGAGGGAGGGAGGGAAGAAGGTGGGAAGGAGAAAGAAAAGAAGAAATAGAGGAAGGGAAGGTAAAAGAGAGAAAGAAAAAGAGCAAGAAAGAAAGAAAGAAAGAAAGAAAGAAAGAAAGAAAGAAAGGGGGAAGGGACAGGAACAGAGGAAGGAAGCAAGGAAACTTATGAAAGGGGAGAGTAAGAGAGGAATGAGTGAAGGGAGGGAGGGAGGGAAGAAGGTGGGAAGGAGAAAGAAAAGAAGAAATAGAGGAAGGGAAGGTAAAAGAGAGAAAGAAAAAGAGCAAGAAAGAAAGCTGCAAGCACCCCCCCGAGCCCCCCAGGCCGGCTGCAACCTTTTAAAACACGCGCGCCACTTCGCAGCTGTCTCCTGAAGCCGAACGCGGAAGTTAGCGTTTGGCTTCAGGAGACAGCTCCTTGGCGCTTGTATCTCGAATTTGGGCTTGTAAGTAGAACAAAAATATCTCTCCCCTCCCAGCTCTTATCTCGAGTTGCTCTTAAGTAGAGCAGCTCTTATGTCGGGGTTCCACTGTACATACATAGCTGATGAGGCCAAAATAAGGCCAAAATAGATCTATTCTAGTCTCCCTTAATTTTCAAATTCAGCCAAAAAAAAGTGACATATATACATACACACATACTTCCTGTAACATGAGACAGCATGGGAAACTGGCAGAATAGTTTATTTATTAGATTTTTATTCCGCCATTGTAACTATAAATAATTCAAGGTGGTAAACATACTTACTACTCCTTCCTTCTATTTCTCCCATAGACCAACAGCCCTGTGAGCTGGGTTGGCTGAGAGAAAGTGACAGTTTAGTGAGCTGTATTCATCCTGATGTGGGTTAATGGAGGAGAACAACTTTCATTGTTAAAACTTGAGGTTCACTTTCCAGAAGCTTGTCTGAAAACAAACCTGTGATAGTTTTCGCAATTGAAAAGAAAGCTTATGGACTAGAAAATGGGAGACCTGTTGTTTCCTCAAGGGGAGAGCCATTGTGGACTTATTTCATTTGGAGGATAAAAGCTATGTGCTGCAGTGAACTAATATTGACTGGATTTACTCATCACACAAACCCATGGCTATGTAAAAGATACCTTGGATGGCCTATAAATGATCACTTCACACATGCTAAGCCATAAACTAGATTTTATAAATCATGATAGATGAGAGTTACATCATCATATACATATGCTATCAATATGACAATGAGAAATGTTTGGCAGTGGCTGTGATTGGACACAGTATAGTCCTCGGAAAGAGTCCTCGGAGAGGGGCGGCATATAAATCTAAATAATAATAATAATAATTATTATTATTAGTATTATTATTAGTATTATTATTAGTATTATTAGTATTATTAGTATTAGTATTATTAGCGAAATACTGGCTTTATATCTGGTTCACCAAGGTATGAAGAGTATTTTCTGTATTTTGCTAATATGAGAGAAAGAAAAACAAGGGTCCTATGAATTTGAATGTTATGTCAAAACGTTCTGTGCATGCTCAGACGATAAAAGAACCCAAACGGCAGCGGCCAGGCAGGTGGGCAGAGCCTCGCGCTCCCTTCGCAACCAGCTCTCTGGCAACTGACAGGCATAAATGAACCGGGAACATTTCACCCCGATTCTTACCCCAGTTTAATAGATCCTTTTTTATTTGTACATGTGTAATTTGAAATGTGAGATCAAACAGATAGTGGATGGGCTACCAATACGTTCAATAAATAAGTAATAAACAGATTAAAAATTGACAGAACATGATTCCAGGGCAATGAACCGACACATCAGATTCCTTTTAAAATAAATCAAAACTGCATGATGCCACAGGCTTTGGTAAACCTGCTTTTGGTGTTTCAACTTTCATGTTAAAAACCTCTTAAGATTTTGCTTTTTGTTTTGATATTTCAGATCAGGAGATCCTATCCTAGCCTTGGCTAAATGGGAGTAAATGACTCGGGTCACTCAGCAGAGTTCAGAGTAGGACTGGTTTCTCATGTTTGGCCTGAAGAGTTAGACATCACAACCAGAAATCATGAGCTCTGCTTTCTTTTTCATATCAAATGTGAAACCAGGAGAAGTTGTCAAACTTGTTTCAAAGGTGTTGTCATGGCTTGGGAGTGTCTCTGAAGTCAGAGTGTTTGAGTGAAATGGCAAAATGGGGAATATATGAGCAATGAGTATTCATATAATTACCTTGTTATAAGGAGGTTGAGTGGTTAATTATTTACACTTCTATATCCAGTCTGGCAGTGGAATAGATGAGCAGATTAAGCAGCCATTTATAGTCCTTTGATCTGTACTGATCTCTGGGGCAGTGGTACTAAAAAGGAAAGTAAATGTTTAATTTATTGTTTGTCCTGTGATTTGGAATCATAAAGAAAGGAGTACATTTTCTTGTGACGAATGCCACAACCTGTTCTGTTGTATTTCTATCAAAGATAGATGAACAAAATAGAATTATCTTCAACTCTAAATTTAGTTTATTAAATATGTTATAGTTGTCCATTCAATTAGATTCCAGGTGGCCTACAAAATCCAGAAGGCAATAAAAACGAACATACACAAGAAATAAATTATATAAATACAGCAGGGGCCCTACAAATACATTAATACATGAACCCCAGATCTGGGAACAGCCAATTCTTAAGGGGAAAACAGTTGTATCTCCAGGGGGACATTATTAGTTATTTGTTTATATATCTTAACTGGTGGCTCAAACTGCATTTTTTTATTATGTATACCACTTTTGGAGGGACTATATTAGTGATAGCGAATCTTTTTTGGCTCTGGTGCCCACAGGGTGCAAAACTTTCCTGAAGGCCTCTAACCGATAACAGAGCTCCAGATCGATCCAGATCGATCTGGAGCTGTTTTCTGCTGCAGAGGCCTTTCCTAAAGAACTTTCCTGAAGGCCTCTCCAGCTGATAATAGACTGACTGACTGACTGAATGAATGAATGAATGAATGAATGAATAAATAAATTGATCTGGAGCTCTGTTATCAGCTGCAGAGGCCTTGAGGAAAGCCTTGCTAGGTGCAGAAGAAATGGGCTGAGGTATGAGAGGCCTGGCTGCAACTGTCCAAAGCCAAATAAGTTCCTGAAGACCACTGACAGCAAAAAGGAGGCTGGGGGTGACACACACAAGCGAACTTCTGGTTGGGCTGTTTTCAACATCCTCAAGCTTCATTTAGGAGGCTTTCCTTAAGCCTGGGGCGAGCAAAAATGGCCAAAAAGAAAACCAAATATCAGCTGGCCAGCAAATGCATAGAGGAGCTGATATAGGGCAATGCCTCACATACCATCAGTTATGGGTCCATATACTATCTATGGCACGCATGCCATACGCTCACCATCACTGTACTAGACTAACTCCTTTATTTATTTATTTTTTAAATAGTTTTTATTAAATTTCTCTTTTTAAAAAATACATATATCAAAAACAAAAAAACCCAGTACAATACAAAAAAGCAAAAACTTACTAGACTAACTCCTATAATCCTTGGCTCAGTGTCTCTCAACCTTGGCAACTTGAAGACGTAGACTCCAACTCCCAGAATTCCACAGTCAGTATGGAAGTCCCAAATGTGGGGATTCTGGGAGTTGAAATCCATACATCTTAAAATTGCCAGAATAAAAGAAACACTGACTTAATTTATACTGGCAAAAGATTGTGGGAATTAATCAAATACATCTGGAAGGGGGACACACACGTGTGCCACATTTATGTGTTGAAGGATGAACCTTTTAAAAGTATACTTTAAAAAAATCCTTTCTTTCTCTTTAGGATTACGACTCGTTCTTTGAATCCAAGGAAAGTAACACCGTCTTCACATTTCTTCGCTTGAAGTCGAATTTGGCCTCACAGGTGAATATTTATGAACTAAAATTTAAAGTTTTTGCATTTGGTGTTTCCGTGCACTTTATCCTTCTTGTGTAATCAGAGGGAAATAGGAAAGCAGCATAAGCCAGTGTTTCCCAACCTTGGCAACTTGAAGATATTTGGACTTCAACTCCCAGAATTCCCCAGCCAGCATTCGCTGGCTGGGGAATTCTGGGAGTTGAAGTCCAAATACCTTCAAGTTGCCAAGGTTGGGAAACACTGGCATAAGCAATTTTAGGCAACTGAGGCTGAAAGGGGAACCTTCGTAATGATATTGTTGTTACTCATGAAGAAGTTAAGACAGTTATAAAGGCTGGGCTTATAAATTGCTGGGCTGCAAAAATCCAGAAAGCCACTAGATGGAAGTAAAGTGTTAAATGTTTTCTGTATCTTTTTGATGCCATTTATTACATATTTTACATTATGCATACATTAGCCTTATTTGATTATCTCTAGGTAATTCATCTGATTTTCATTTGGCTTGTTTGGGTGGGTTAATAGATCTAATAGATTCTCAAATAAATCGGCCCTTTTTCACCTGCTATTTGTTATGACTTTATTGATCTGAGTGGGAAAATAGTAGAAGTTTTCCCTGGTCAGAACTCTCTAGGTAAATAATCTAGAATCCCTATAAGAAGTAAAATTGTCATTCTGGACTTGAGCAGAATAGTTGTGTTTACCTTGAAATTTTGAAAGATATTTAGTGACAAATGAATACATGTGTGTGTGTGTGTAAAAATCTAAATGGCTACATGCTCTCCCTTATTTATCCGACAATTTCTCTATGTCGCTCAGCAGGTATTTATTAGAAACAAAACTTCTTATGTGGCAGGACCAGTTTTAGAGACAGGTTTCTGAAGCAAGCATTGCAACAATGCTGGCTTTTAAAGAAGAACTTTGTGATTAATTGATTTGGAGGGTGTGTGCCTGCAAATGATACGTGAGAAAGATCTTGAGAGAGAGTGAAAAGAATTTCTGCCTAGGAAGCAGTCAGATAAGAGAACAGTCAGATAAGATAGCCCATAGATGTACAGTGGGTGGAGGAAGCCTAATTTCTCAGGCTGTAAAAGAGACAGTGGGAGATATGTACTTTCAGACTTGCAAGATTCTGTTAAGGTGGCTTTTTAATGAAATAGAATAGATCATCTTGTTGTGTTTTCAGTCTGGTCTACCTGGGAAACTGCTTTACTTAGAACAAAAAGCAGAAACAGAAAAGAAGGCTGAAATATGAGCTGTACTTGATTAATTGGCAGCAGTTTCTATTACGTTGTATTTTTAATTTCTCCTGATCAATATTTTAAAATTTAGTTATATTATTTTGCTAAGCCATTGCCATAATTATGCTTTTTAATTGTTTATTTTTAATATGTTGTTTCCCTAATTCACATTGTAAACATTACTGTATTTTTGGACTATAAGATGTACCTTTTTACCCCCAAAGGAGGGCGAAAACCTGGGTGCGTCTTATACACCGAATATAGCTCCAGCCAGCCAGCCCCACCCTTTGGTCTCTGCCTCACAGCAATTTACCTCCTTGCAGCAAACAGAACAGAGCCTGTTAAGCCAAGCAACCGATTATCAGCTTCCCGACCCTCAGCTGATTGAGGCTGCAAGCAGGCCATGTGCTGAAACTGAAACTAAGGCTGCAAGGAAGCAAATTGCTGAGAGGCAGAGGCAGAATTTTATTTTCTGTGCTAATCAGACTGCTGAAACTGAATGCAAGGAGGTAAGTCAATAACTATAAATGTTTGTAGAATGTTCAAATTATTAGACTTATTTTTAAAAGACTACTTTATTATTGTTCTAGACCAGTGTTTCCCAACCTTGACAACTTGGAGATATCTGGCCTTCAACTCCCAGAATTCCCCAGCCAGCATTCGCTGGCTGGGGAATTCTGGGAGTTGAAGTCCAAATATATTCAAGTTGCCAAGGTTGAGAAACACTGTTCTAGACCAGTGATTTTCAACCTTTTTTGAGCCGCGGCACATTTTTTACATTTACAAAATCCTGGGGCACACCACCAACCAAAATGACACAAATTAAATAAATAAATAAATAAATAAATACATACATACATACATACATACATACATACATACATACATACATACATACATAACCCCCTCGTATATACAATCCCATGTAACATCCCCTTATAAATACAGTCAATCATTAATCATCCCTACTCAACTTTATATCTCATTTCTGGGTACTTCTCCTGTCTTTCCCCCTTTTCTCTCTCATGTTTGTCATTTCTCTCTCTTCCTCCCTTTTTCCCTCATTCCTTTTCCCTCTCACTTCTCCTCTTTTTCCATCCCTGTCTCTCTCCCCCCCTTATGTGTGTGTGTGTATACACACTGGAACCATTTCCAAAAACAGTTGAGGGCTGGGGTTTTTTCTCTTTTATTCTTTTCAAAAAGAGGTGTGGGCTGGGGGGCATTTCTTATTATTTGGGTGCTTTTTACCATATGCTTCAAGAATCACCCCTCTCTCTCTCTTTTGTTTCTCTCTCCTCTCATTCTCTGCCTCAATCATTTCTCCTTTTTTCTCCCCTTTTTGTTCTCATTTCTCTCTCCTTTCCTCTCCCTATCTGTCTCTCTTGCTTTCTCTCTCTCTTGCTATCTCTTTTTCTCTTATTTTCTCTCTCTCTCTCTCTTGTTCTCTCTTATTTTCTTTCTCTCTCTCTTGTTCTTTCTTTCTCTCTCTTTCTCTCTCCCTCCCTCTTTCTCTGTTTTTCTCACTTTCTCTCTTGTTTTCTCTCTCTCTCTTGCTTTCTCTCTCTCTCTTGTTTTCTTTCTCACACTCTTTCTCTCTCTTGTTCTCTCTCTTGCTATCTCTTTCTCTCCCCCCTTTCTCTCTCTCTCTTTCTCACTTTCTCTCTATCTTGCTGTCTGTTGCTGTCACTCACTCTCGTTCTCTCTCCGTTCTTCTCAGCGGAGGCCAGCGAAGGTGATATTCAATGTCGGGAGCGCGCGAGCGGTTGCGCGTGCTCCCTACCCCCCTGCTAGCCGCTCGGAATATTCAAAATAAGAAAAGCCTTCACCGGCGAAGGTTTTTCTTATTTTGAATATTCCGAGCGGCTAGCAGGGGGGTAGGGAGCGCGCACAACCGCCCGCGCGCTCCCGACATTGAATATTACCTTCGCTGGCCTCCGCTGAGAACAAAGAGAGAACGAGAGTTGGGCCATTTTTTGTCTCCTGCGTTCCGGGTGCGGGAGGAGCCACGCCGAAAGGCAGGAGACAGCGGAGGAGGAGAGGGGGCGGGCGGGGGGCAGCGCCGAAAGGCCGAGGGGGCCGGAGGCACCGTGGGGAGGCAGGGGCGGCCGCGGCTCCCTTCCCTTCTGCTGCCGGCGCCCCCCCGCGGGCTGGCAGGGAGATGAGGAGCGCACTTTCGGGGAAGCGACGGTGCTTTGGGGAAGCAACGAGAAGCCATGGGCGCGAGGGGGCCGACTTTCAAAGCAACCTTTGCCGGCCTCCCGTGGGAGGGTGCCAATAGTGGTGGTGGCGGCGGCGGGGCAATAGCGGGGGGGGGGGGGGGGCGAACCGCCTCGCGGCACACCTGACCATGTCTCGCGGCACACTAGTGTGCCGCTGCACACCGGTTGAAAAACACTGTTCTAGATGACTTAACAAAACGAAGGTCTTTTTAAAATAAATGCTTGATCTGAAGATGCCCAGTGCTTTTTAATCTTTTTTTTAATAGCAGAGACTAATGTATACTTCCAGAAAGCCATGTCAATTTTAACAGCATCTGTACAAGTATAGTTCGAAATATAACAGTGTCCTGTTTTAGTATTAAGATAAGGCAGCTGAGTTAAACCCTGATGTAGTTATGTTTTGAGCAGATCTATTTAAATAATTGGGAGGAGTTAGTGTGACTACCCTGTTTCCCCCAAAATAAGGCATCCCCTGATAATAAGCCCAATGGCAATAAGGCCAAGTGTTTATTTCAGGGTTCAAAAAAAATATAAGACAGGGTCTTATTTTCGGGGTAACATGGTACATTTACGAAAATTTTCTGGTATTGATATACTGCCATAATGTACATTTCTCCAATTTTTTTGCCATTCACAGAAATACACGGCAAACAGTGTATATCATCTGTACTATTTGCTGTTTGCTAGGAGGCAAATTGTTGGGAGGCAGGGGCAAAATTTTCCCCCTTATTTTCCTCTCCCAAATCTAAGATGCGTCTGGTGCGTCTTATACTCCGAAAAATACGGTAAATTAGTTTTGTAAGCTTCAAAAAAAAGTCTATAATAATTTATATACATGTACATTTTTTTAAAAAAATAGGAATCAGAGCCTTAGGAAAACTCCTTGAAGATTCCAGACGCACTTTGAGCGAATGAATTCTCGATGTTCGGCACGCTACACCTTCCCTCATGGATCACTGTGATACAAGCCAATTTGCACCATTGGTATTTTGCTTGCTGCTGAAGAGGTGAAAAATAAGGCAACGGATACAAAAAATGGGGTGATTGGTTGTGTTTGGTGCTCTTCTTTCTTTGCAAATATATATCTGTAGTTAATCCTCTGGGTCATTGTTCTGATATACACTATTATTCCATTTAAATGATGACTTAAGAGTCTCAAGAATGGCAAATGGCAGCAGAATCAGGTCATGCATTATATAGTATCAGAGATTCAAGCGTTTACACTTTGCTGAGTTGAGAATTACTGCAGGGGTGACTTATTGTTCTAACTGTGATTACAAACATCTTGAGCTTGCAAAGTTCTCATTTTCCAAAATACCAAAAAAAAAAAATTACAATAATTCTCCTTGCAGAACATATCATTGTTGTGCTATATGTGCTAACGTGTTTTTGTTGCCACAAGTGGGCCTAATATATAGTCCTGGTAGAAGCAAGAGCATCAATATATGGTTGGGATTCAGCCGTACAGTGTATAAGCCTTTCTCCATAAATGCCTAATTCCTGCAAGGATGTTTTTGCTTTGATGGCATCTAAGAATGATCTCTTAGTCTCTCGACCCAAGAGAGACGCAAGTTCTAGTGTTCAAGAACAATCCCAAATCAACTGATCAGCAAAAGTAGCAAAGGAGAAGTATCAAGCGATCTGTGTCATTCTGAACAATATTGCCAAATTTTATATTTCCATATGCCTTCAATGTCAGTGTCAAGCATTCATGAGACAGTTAATGCTGCCAATTAATTGTAGAGTCAAGTTCAAAACATGGCGTGCACCATACATGGTGAGCAACATCTGTACAAGATGGAAGCCATGTTCAATGACTTTAATAGGGAAAAGGGCAGGGATTCGTCAAGAAAGGAATATTTTCTTCCTATAAAATGTGGTATTTTGTATGACTGTGTTGGGTGAAGACAATATTGTGTCTTCCACTTTTAAAGCACATAAGAACAGACAACCCAGTGATATACATCTATAAATGGGTGGGACTACAGAAAAATAGCTCAGCCAGGACATTCTGTTTGGAAATAACTCCTATTATATTCAATTAAATTTAGCCCCTGACGAGTACACACTTCTTATTTAGATTTCCAAACTCTTATAAAAACATCACACCTCTTCATCAGTACAGCTAGTTTTGGAAATCAGCTGCCTTCTTGTCAAAGGCACTCTGGTTTAAAATTGGGCAGCTTCTGCCCAGCTTTGCTTTGGTTTAAAATTGAGCAGGTTCTGTTTGGACATAGCAACTATTACCTTCTTTATAGTTCTTTAAAAATGACATCTGACTGCCTCAAAGTCTTTGGAAATGAAAGTAGGCAGAAGAAGAAAAGTAAAGGTCCTGATGACATGGCAGGAAGCAACTTCTTTTGTTTGTCTTGACAAATGTGCATGTCTTACGATTGGTGACAGCACAGTAGCCTCCACTGTGTGTTTAGAGAAGCTCCTTCATCACGGACACTTTGTAGTTGGAGCACCCAGAACCCGTTTCATTTTTAAAAATTCAGATGTGTTCAATCCCAGTCGTGCACTCTAGAACAACATGTGATCTTTGGGACTAAATGACTTGATGAAGTGTGCTAATTTTGTTGTATACACAGAGTTTCCCTGTTAGAGTTATGTCTTATCTTTCATCAAGATGTCCTCTCCATGAGCCTCTTGATTAGGGCAATAAATTCAGGTATTCTGTTTAAGAAGATCTGGGGGAGCAAAAATCTGCATGACCAAATAGATCAGGGGTCCCCAACCAGTACCGGTTCATGGTTTGTTCAGAACCGGGCGAGTGAGTGAAACCAAAACAATTATTCCCCCCGCCCCTCGTCTCCCTGGTCCATGGCAAGCTTGTCTTCCATGAAACCTGTCTCTGGTGTCAAAAGGTTTGGGGACTGCTGCCATAGATGTTAGAAAAAGCCGCCTCCAAAATCACCTTAGCCTTTGGCTGCCATCTGGTGGTCACTGATTTTTCAGCCCAGATCAGTTAGCTGCATCCAGGGGAAAGCCTATATTTAATAGTGAAGCCAGGTAAGCGTGATCTGTATTAAGTTACTCACTCAAAGCTCAGGGAAGTTTCTGAAGTATTTGTTATGAACAGGCATTCCAAGGGAGTGGGGAACTTTTAAGAATCCACTGTGTTATCCATTCTACTGTATACATGCAAATCCTCGTCATGAGATTTTAGCTAATTTTAATGATAAGATGATGTAAATTTAGATTTTATTGTTGCTTTGGATTTTGGAATTTTTTGGGGGAAGAGGGAGCATATTATAAGAATGCAGTTGCAAAAAGTGTCCTGTTTTCATGTCTGAATCAGATCACTTAAGCTCACTAGTGAATGCTATTCTGTATGTAATTAAATGTTTGGCTTTTTTTAAATTAAAAACTGGTCAGTCTTTCATTTTGCTTGCTATGAGATTTCTCATTCTTTCTCCTTGTAAAATTATTAATGATTACAATGTACGTATTATCTGTTCTTTGAGGTTATCCTTTTGGGATGCTTCGTTCAAGCATTCTAAACTCCGGAGCACTTGCCAAGTGCTAGAAACCCTTCCTACATGTTGATAATAATGACTTTGCAGATAATAAATACAAAAATAGTGTTGACATTAGAGTGTATGTGTATGATATCAAAAACAGAAGGCTGCATCAAATCTCAGTTGTCAATGCAAGCACATGGATGCAGGTGCTTGGAGTTGCTGAATTTGACTTCAATATGTCTTTTCTCTTTCCTTTCTCCCCAGAGGTGTCCAGAATCATTTCATGAAATTCCCAGTTAGCATGACTTTATGACTAGGAATGGTGGAAGTGAGAATTCAGTATATCTGAGAGCATCACTTAGAGAAGATTGCCTTATAATAGTACTTTTTAAGTAAAAATAATTACTGCTAAATGGAAGTGGGGGGAATCCCATAGGAGAAAGATGGGGAATTTGATTAAATTAGTTGTCAGGAAGTGCCTTCTGTGAGATAGCTTTGACAAAACAGATTAAAATTGGCTGGTATTATTATAAAGAGCATTAGGTTGTCTTAACTTATTCCGTGAAACAAACTTAGAGAATCCATCTTAACAAATATAAAGTTTAATCAATGCAAAATATTTATGTTCTTTATTCCTTGTGGATTTTTACCTTTTCCTGCAAAGATTCCAAACATTTTCAAATATAGCTGAATTTCCACCCCCTCTTCTCATTTTCCTTTGAAATTTAAATAATCAACCCTGTCTTTAATCATCACACGTGCTCATTGCTGGTCAATTGAAATGCTTCACCAAGCTCCAACTAATGCAAAATGCATCCATTAAGCTGCAGGTGATATTTAATATTCGGATCAAACCAGTATGGAAAGATTTAGGTTGATTGCCCACTTTGTCTGAAATCATTCCCAGGATCAAGATATTAAGATATATCAAAGACCAACCCCAGTATTGAAGCCTTCAAGAGAAGTCCTTCCTTTAGCAAACTTCCACAACATTAGAAGGGGGAATATTCTGAATAGGTGGAAAAGAAAGGACATTCTCCTGCAGCACAAATGTGAAGCTTGGACAATTATAAGTTCTCCAACGTGGGAGGAGCCAGCAGTCAGGATGGATAGTCCTCGCAGATCAGTCAGTAGGACTGAGTCATGAAACTCCCAATAGGATCCGCCGTTCCCTGTTATCCCAGTTCTGACTCGGTCCTCAGCAGGAAAGGATGTGGCGAAGAAGATCCCCATCCCAACTGCTGCTTCCCTTGTTAAGTGACTGTCTTACCGTACCTGATCATTCTCTCTGGGTATGGCATAGACGCCAGGACTCGCCAGTCAAGTCTTCCACAAGGAGATTCAGGCCTGTGGACTCCTCCCTGTTTTGCCTGTTCGATTGAGGCCATCCGCTACTCAGCAGGTTCGATTGGCCTCTAACTGAGTGGGGCGTGGTAGGATTTCTATGTGCAGTTTAAAGACTAAATTCCATTTATTTTGTATTTCAAAAAGCCTGTAAACAGATCTCTTTCTTTTTAATTTGTCCTGCTTAAATTGTTAGCAGCAGAATGGGGTGGTGGAAATAAAATAACCAAGGAAGATCATTGGATAACTATAATTTAAATAAAAACAAAGACATCACAGGACACTATTAGCCTAAGCCACATGCTTGCAGAAGGTTGGCCAAATGTACCCCCCAAAAATAGTAGTAGGAATGTTGTGTGGTGGGGGACGTAGGGGAGAAACATTTGGAAAAGCCACGTTTTGGGTTCTCAGTTAAATACACATAATCATTTAGAAGTATGCATACATGCACAGCTCCAAGGGACACACCTCTAACATCACCACAATTGTCTATTTACAAGTATCCATTTATACATTAAACAATCAGGAAGGCATCATATGCCTTTATCATCTTCCTGAGTGCTGAACCAGTAAATAAGCATTTCATTCAGACACATGCTGTATTTCCATTAAAAACAGTTCTTACTGAATTCAGCAACTGAACCAACTCCATATTGGACAAAGCATTCCTTTATTCATACTTATTCTCTCTCTCTCTCTCTCTTTCGTCTCCCCCATTCTCAGTGACTTGCTGAAGTACCAAAACCTGGCTGCACATCTGCCCAGTATAAAGGCAGATTGCCTGTCCCAAATACGTCCCCCCTGATCTTTCACATAGAATTAATGAGAATTCTGCCAAATATTTGCAAGGCACATTGAATAAACTAGGGGGGAAAACCCTACATTAATATTTTGATATTCCTGCAGTTATGTACCATCTACGAAGGAAACTTTCTATTCTTCAATGTTTTCCCAGCATTATAACTTCATTTTCATTCTGTGAATCTTCCATCATAATCAAATTAATAATGCTTTTACTACATAGTATTTCATTATGTGTTTGAATGAATACTATATTTTTACTTAAACCTCATAACACAACTTTTTCTAAGGAGATACTCAAACTATTCTCAGAGGCTCAGTGGCTAGTCTCATTTATTCTTGGGAGTCCAAATGGACCCATTACTTTGTTCTTTTCCCATTGTCTCCCATCCTTTTATATTATTTAACAGAATAATTTCTCCCTTAGTTGGATCAATGCAGTTCTTCTGTTACATCCACTAGAGAATAAGGTGAAACTATCACCAACCTATGAATTTCTACTTGCCATAACATCTGGGTGACATTTTCTGATATACACTTTAGCTCTTTTATTCACAGTTCAACCTCTGCATGTATTAAATCAGCTTTATTTTATAAAATCAGACTCCTTTCTCTTAACTTTATTATATCCTTCCCCTTTCTTTGTTTCATGGGCACACAATCCTTGCTCCCCCCTCCCTCCCTCCCCTCCCTCCCTTCCCTGCCTCCCTCCCTCCCACCCTGCCTCCTTCCTTCCTTCCTTCCTTCCTTCCTTCCTTCCTTCCTTCCTACCTACCTACCTACCTACCTACCTACCTACCTACCAACCAACCATAGACCTATGCTATAGCCATCAACTGATAGGTACTGACCTCTAGCACCCATTATGACTAGGCTTTTTTGCATACTGAAATACTTTTTTTAGTAACAAAGAGAAGGGCTAGATTAGATATCAGCATTGTTGTGTCTTTTTTTTAATAAATAGTTTTATTAAATTTTTATTACAACAAACAAACAAACAAAAATCTTAAAGAAAAAGTGCCCAACACCAATAAACCCCACCACCATTTAGGGGGTTAAATTATTTACAATAAATTTCAATTTCTTCCTTAGCTCCGGTTTACATTTCTTTACATACAAAAAGTGATTGGAATTTATTTTTCACATTGTCGTCATAAATTCTACTTAAGATATAATCTTTCACCTTATTCCATCGTGCCATCAGCTTCTCCAATTTATTTTCATCAAAGTTATTTAATCTTATTTCCATAATTTCAAAGTGGATGTGGTCCACCACATACCAGTACCAATTCTGGATTGTCCATTTATTGCTATCCTTCCACCCTAGTACCACTACTAGCATTGTTGTGTCTATGAAAAGATAACACCAGCCAGTTTCGACACACTTTAGCTCAAATTGCAGCCAAAGCCAGGTTTAGGCTATTTTATACAATCTTAGATTTTTAATTTAGAGATACAGTGTAATCCGCATCTCATCACCTAGGAGTCATATATGCAATCTTCTGTCACAAATATAGGATGCCAATGTAAACATTGCTATGATTTTCAAATTTCTAAACAGAGATCAGAACAAGACTTTTTAACTTTTAAGTGTATTGAAGCATTGGCCAGCGCAAGCCTTCTAGCATTCATTATCTATTCTGGACTGTTGAATCAAGGGTAAATATTTTTTTAATTAACAGCATAAAATCTTTGCTTGAATACCTGCAGAGTGCTTGTTCTCGGCTTAGCCCACTTCAACACTCAGATGCTTCATCAGCATTTCCACATCCACGACTATAAGTGGCCTCTTGAGCCTTGTACAATTTATCTATATGACATATGGATATTATTTTTAATGGTGAATAGAATGCAGAGGGACATGGGATGTGCAATCTCATTAATACAGGTGTTACATTCATAGCTAACACAAATTAACATAGGTTTTGTGCAAAATCGTACATATTTTCTGTTTCCAGAACTTATCATAGTACTTTTATCAAGTAGCTGTGTCAACAGAATACAGGGAAAAAAAGATATTTAGAACTTGATTGAGAACTTCTGAGCCTACCACTCGCAAGCTTTTTTTTTTTTAGCTTAAAGAAAGTAAATTTATTTTGGTTGCACAATTTTCGAATACTAAAACATTTAGCAACTGGAAGGCATGATGGTAAAGTAAAAGTTATGTTTTGCTGTCAGAAACAACCCCCCCCCCAATCTTTTTTCCCCATTCTGCTTCAAGATTTGTCAGCAGAAGAGAGAAGAATCCAAAGGAAAGCAAAGGAAAAGTTGAGTAATATCACATTGACTCCAGGGGTGGATTCTAGTTTTCTTTACTGCCCGTTTGCTCAAGGGTGTACCTTGTGCATGTGTGCATGCATGTGCAGTATCGAAAACTTCTGCACATGTGCAGACGCAAAAAAGAAGATGGCGGCACCTACAGGACCACCGAGAGAACCAACTCAGGGTTGTGGCAGGCTTTGGATCGCTGCCAGTTCCAGCGACCCAAGTCGCCAAGTTACTACCAGTTCTATAGAACTGTTCCGAACTGGTAGGAACCCACCTCTGATTCAGTCTCCACCAATTTAGGGAGAAGCCTATGCTATTGAACAAACATGATGGAATGCAGTGAAGAGGTAGATACCCAGAAGGGAGGGTTTGCATTCCAGAAGAGTAAGAGGCAACTACTCAGATACCATGTGCAAGAGGAAGAGGATGAAGACAGTGCTTTTCTAATAGTTCACAGAGTGTATTGTAAATAGTAGAATCCTCAATTCTGGCAAAACAATTTTTAAAAAATCAACCTCAGCTTTGAAAAATTGCCTGGTGTCATTCTTGGTTTTGGGCGAGATAAAACATTATATGAAGTTGAGAGCCCAGCAAAATAATTCCCGGTGAATCTAAAGGAGTGCCAAAAAAGGGAAATACAATATTATTTATTTAATTAATTATTCATTCATTCATTTATTAGATTGATAGGCAGCTCTTCTTGCGGACTCGGGGTGGCTTACAAGAATAAAATACAATATAACAATAAAAATAATAATGAATAGTTAACTATGAACAATTAGAAAGTTAAGAAAAATAAAAACCCAATATAAAACAGTCAATCATCCCTCATTCACAGTACTGGGCAGAGCAGGAGCTATTGCTCACAGCTCCAGGCCTGGTGGCATAGATGTGTTTTCAATGCCTTTTGAAAGGTGAGGGGAGAGGGTGGAGTTCCCATTACTTGCCCCAGCTCCTGCTCACCTAGCAGTTCAAAAGCAAGTAAATGGAAATAGATAATTAGGTATCAGTTCAGTGTGAAGGCGATACCCCTCTGTGTATTGTGGCATAGAGTCATGCTGGCCACATGGCCATGGAAGTGTCTTCAGACAATGCTAACTCCGTCAGCTAAGAAATTGAAATGAGCACCATCCACTAGGGTGTGACATGACTGGACAAGGGGAAGCCTTTATCCTTACCTAGAGGAAATAGAGTGGGGTATAACTTTTAACAAAAGAAATGTTATTGGTGTAACCATAAAATATGCAATTAGTAAATACATGGGGCCATGACACAATCATGTTTGTTTGTTTATTAGTTTTGTATGCCGCCCCTCTCCGTAGATTCGGGGCGGCTCACAGCAATAATAAACAATATATAACAAATCTAATAATTTAAGGGAAACACTAAAAACACCATTATTAAAAGCAAACATACACACAAACATATCATACATAAACTATATAGGCCCGGGGGAGATGTTTCAATTCCCCCATGCCTGACAGCAGAGGTGGGTTTTAAGGAGTTTACAAAAGGCGAGGAGCGTGGGGGCAGTTCTAATCTTTGGGGGGAGCTGGTTCCAGAGGGTCGGGGCCGCCACAGAGAAGCCTCTTCCCCTGGGTCCCCCCAAACAGCATTGTTTAGTTGATGGAACCCGGAGAAGGCCAACTCTGTAGGACCTAATTGGTTGCAGGGATTCGTGCAGCAGAAGGCGGTCCCGGAGATATTCTGGCCCGATGCCTTGAGGGCCTTTATAGGTCATAACCAACACTTTGAATTGTGACCAGAAACTGATCGGCAACCAATGCAGACTGCGGAGTGTTGGTGTAACATGGGCATACCTAGGGAAGCCCATGATTGCTCTCGCAGCTGCATTCTGCACGATCTGAAGTTTCCGAACACTTTATATTAGGGCTGTGGAGAGATCTGCATTTGAGAGGCAAATGTAATTCAGAGCATATCCATGTATAGGTATGTGCTGCCCTTGGGGAATGGCCAGTGCTAGGACCAGGATAAGTCACCATCCCTACTTTTATCAATGTCATTGTAACCACATGGTCCACTTCAAATGATCGTAAATGAACAGTTGCAAATCAAGGACTCCCCAGCAGATGTTTCTGACATGCATACCCACTGCATTTTGAAAATGTTTTTTTTCCCTTGGAATTTGTAACTCTCCATAGTCAGTACACTGCTCAAAAAAAAAGTAAAGGGAACACTTAAGCAACACAATGTAACTCCAACTAAATCAAACTTCTGTGAAATCAAACTATCCATTTAGGAAGCAACACTGATTGACAATCAATTTTACATGCTGTTGTGCAAATGGAATAGTTGTGCAAATGAAATATTAAATGAGAATATTTCATTCATTCAGATCTAGGATGTGTTATTTGAGTGTTCCCTTAATTCTTTTGAGCAGTATATATAACAAAGCATTCCTTCAAACAACTCAGGTACTCAGGATTTTCGAGGGCTTGTTATTAGTCAAAGGAAGAAACAGTTGTCTGAATTTATTCAGCTGCAGGGCTTCAACAAAACCCCACTCTGAATGAATAAGCCACTCCAGAACTTGCACATGTCTATTTCTGGACAATTCAACAACAAATTAATTAACACTAGAATTTACATAACAACTGTTGCATGGTTTACTCAAAGACTCAAAGTAGAAATAGGCCCATCCCTATCTTCAATGTGGATTGCAATTCCCATAATTCCTGGTCAGTGTTGCCTAGGGCAATCTTGGAGAATGCAATGCTCCGTTTCTCAAGAACACCAAGATGGGAAACCGGTAATAATAGGTGTATTGCGTTTGTTTCTTTGCATATTACTGACCTCTAGAGGGCTACAAAGATGTTGCAGGATATTCCACAGCTTTATTTACCAGTTAGTGTCACCTATGACCACTATGGAGGCTCTGAAGAAGGTCTTTATAGACTCTTATGGGTCCACTTAAGACCACCTCCTATCAAAATAATATATAATTAAAGTATGAAAATGCACATTTATTGCCTATCTGAAAAAGAAATGACATTCTTTCTAAAATTTATCTCTAACGTAACACAATCATCATTTTTCCTGAGCGTACAGTCACAGGGGTAGGCAGTGATGAAGATGCCTAACTTTCTTTAAGATTCCATTTTTTAAGTGTGTGTGTGTGTGTGTGTGTGTGTGTATACACACACACACACATGTTTTAGTAGATTTCCACGAGTATAGATATGTAGGTCTTGGCATATTCAGGTCTTTCCCCATGTTAAAATTGATAGAATCTTGGCGACATTCCAGTGATGTCCCACTCGTCATCTTCAGACTGATGCTTTCAGCTTTAGGCCCACCCGAGAGTCCTTAGGGAGTTGGGTGACAATCAAATATAAACAAACAAAAAACAAACAATAGAAAATCAAAACAGAAGATATATTTCAGTTTCCTAATACTTGGGCAATTCACAAATGCTGTAGAGTGCACTAGTGAGCCATATTATAATCAACAGGCTTGCTGTGTAGGTGAATATGGATTAAAATGCTTATGGTATCTAGCTGCAGTCAGGATGCTATGACTTAAATTAAAGCTCTGCAGGTATTTTTGTAATTTAATAATATATTATTAAATATATGGGGGTGGGTTGTTTTCACATTTTATCTTTTTATGTCCAAGCTATTGGATAAGCAGCTCATACTTCCTGACTATCAAAGGTGTCTTATGGACTTGAATTTCAATAACGGTGGTAAAATCTACAAAATAAAAAAGAGATGCCGCTTGATACCTACATTTATTGGTTTTAAAAGGCATTGATGTCCTGGTAAAGCTGTACATCAAGCCATTTCTGAAGACATATGAAGCCTGAAAATAGAAAATGTGGCTGTCTATATTTTGAAGAGTTGGGTTGGGTTCCCATGGGTCATTTCCCACTGTATAGAGCGCTGGTGAGACCACATTTAGAATACTGTGTTCAGTTCTGGAGACCTCACCTACAAAAATATATTGATAAAATTGAACGGGTCCAAAGATGGGCTACAAAAATGGTGGAAGGTCTTAAGCACAAAACTTATCAGGAAAGACTTAATGAACTCAAGCTGTATAGTCTGGAGGACAAAAGGGAAAGTGGGGACATGATCGAAACATTTAAATATGTTAAAGGATTAAATAAGGTTCAGGAGATAAGTGTTTTTAATAGGAAAGTGAACACAAGAACAAGGGGGCACAATCTGAGGTTAGTTGGGGGAAAGATCAGAAGCAACATGAGAAAATATTATTTTACTGAAAGAATAGTAGATGCTTGGGACAAACTTCCAGCAAACGTAGTTGGTTAAATCCACAGTAACTGAATTTAAACATGCCTGGGATAAACATATATCCATCCTAAGATAAAATACAGGAAATAGTATACGGGCAGACTAGCTGGACCATGAGGTCTTTTTCTGCCGTCAATCTTCTATGTTTCTATGTTTCTATGGCCGCTATTGGGTCATGGGAGAGCTGGAAAATCAACACTGCCATTGTGATGGTACATGAGAAAGATCTTGGGGGACTGAGTGAAGAGATGCTACCAAGGGAAGAGTCAGATACACAGACAGCATAGCTCGCAGTGAGATTGTGGGTGGGGCAAGAGGCTCAGAAGTTGACATACAAGTATGAAAGTTGCAATTCTCCACCCCCACCTCTTAGGGTCTCCTTTATAGCCCAAGTAACTAGAGAGGGTCTCTTCTGAACTCCTTGTCCCACCCATTATTTAATTGTAGGCTGTGAAACTCACTGCGTCACGATGTTACGTTGATGTTTTGCAATGTTTTCCCCCTTCATGGAGCTGGGATGAGCATGGCCTGCATGTGACACATCTGGTCTGCAGGCTACCAGTTTGACACCTCTGGCCTATGCTCAGCGACAGGCCACCAGCGATGAATCACGTGCACATGCGGAAGCAAAAAGTCTCAAAAAACAGCCAAAATAAGGTAAGTGACAGCCGCCCATCCGCGTGCCTGCCCAACACTCCGCTGCACCGCCTGCGCCGGTTCTGCTGTGAGCGGCCTGTCCACTTGCCTGTGTCCCCCCCCCCATGCCACTCGTGGTGGCTCTGCCAGGAGCGGCTTGTCTACTCGCCTGCCCTTACCAAGTTGCTCTGGTGCTTGCACAACCTCCTGCAGGGCAGCGAGAAGATAGGCCATGGTGTGAGGAGCAGGCTAGGTGGAATCATGTCATTTGTGCATGCATGGTGCATACATGGCTGGTGGAAATGGAGTTGGGCTACACACTCCATTTCTGCCACCGGAACGGTATTCTCAGCGTTCCAAGGTGAGGACCAGGGGTGGGCAGCAGGCAGGATGGGGTGGAACACAGTTCCACCAGTGGAAATTTATATATTTATTTATTTATTGGATTTGTATGCCTCCCCTCTCCGAGGACTCAGGGAGGCTCACAACATAAATGAAACTGTGTGCCCAGCTCCAGCTGACCATCCCACCCTCCCATCTTCCTCCTCCTCCTTGGAAAGCGGCAGGGAGACCAGCGTCGGCAGGAGTTGCAGTGGGCCCATTTCCTCCCCCATCTTTTCTCAGAAGCTGGTTGGCACCTGTTCACCTAACTACCCAGCCTGAGGCAGGGGGTGACCCAGGAAGGAGAGTGTGGAAAATGTGAAGCAAATTGTCACCCCAGAGAGTGACACTGGTGAGGTTGTAAGTTGTGGACTTAACAGTTCACTTGAACAATGATGATCGTTCAAGCCACTCCCACCTGGTCACATGGCCTGGAAGCCATTTCTACTCAGTCACGTGATCATCAAGCCACACCCACAAAATAAGCCACAGTGTGGCAGTAAAAAATTTTGGCTGCCCATTACTGGTGTGGACCATCTCTGCCTATGCTGTCTTTTATCTGACCCTTCCCTCAGCAGCCTCTCTTCACCCAGTCTTCCAAGGTCATTCTCACCTACCATTATAGCCATATACTATTACAGTGGTACCTCATCTTATGAATGCCTCTTCTAACAAACTTTTCGAGATACGAACCCGGTGTTTAAGATTTTTTTGCCTCTTCTTCCGAACTATTTTTACCTTACGAACCCAAGCCGCTGCTGCTGGGATGAAGGGGTTTCTTTTTTTCCCCTTTTTTGAAGAAAGAAAAGGGAGGGGCGGCTTGGAGGGGGAAAGACTTTGCATTAACAAAAGTAGAAGAACAGCGTGCTTGCAGAGGCACTGAAAGGGTGTCTTTTGAAGAAAGAAAAGGGAGGGGCGGATTGGAGGGGGAAAGACTTTGCATTAACAAAAGTAGAAGAACAGCATGCTTGCAGAGGCACTGAAAGGGTGTCTTTTGAAGAAAGAAAAGGGAGGGGTGCCCCCCTTGCCTTTCTTCCTTCCCACTCACCCTTTAGCCTAGTCTTGCTTCTTCCACCCACCCCCTTTAGCTGCTCCTCCCTGCCCTCTGTTCGCCTCCCTTCTAAAGTTTGGGATTTTCCTGAAGGATTTGCACGCATTATTTGCTTTTACATTGATTCCTATGGGAAACATCGTTTCGTGTTACGAACTTTTCACCTTACGAAACTCCTCCTGGAACCAATTAAGTTTGTATCATGAGATACCACTGGATCTCTGTTTAAGGGTTAGCAAGGCACTAGAGGTAGGTTCTGCAGTTGCCACTGAAGTGTCTCTTTCATTCTGCAGACCACAGCTTATTCTTCTGAAGGGTGTGGACTTTCATAGTTATTCTCATGTCTCTGTTTAGAATTACAGTTATTATTAAGACAGTGCTCAGTCATCCAATACATAGTCTTACTGGAACCCTGTCTCCAGCTCCTATGTCTTTTGCTGACATATGCTTTGCCTCCAAATTTATAAGGAAGAATGAGCCAGGCAAATTAAGTTGGTAACTTCAAGAAGAATATTTGATGCCCTCTGTATGTCCTGTTATTTTTCTCTGAAGGAGCCCAAGTGCATTTGGACTGTTTTCAACATAAAGACAGACGGAAGTGACCTAGCTGAATTTGGCATCTTCATCACTGCCTGGGGAGGTCCCCCTCTGAAGCCAATGATCAGGAGCCAGCACAATTTATGGATGGTTTCCCCAAATCCCAGCTCACCTGAGGAATCGCCCTCTCTTCTTGTCCTTTTGTCACAACAAAAAACAACAGAAAGGCAACCACAGAAAGTAAAAGATATTCTTCTTAGACCAGAGGTTGGTCCTTTAGGAGTCACACATTTCAATGTGAGGCATAAACTAAAAGGTTCATAAAGCTCTGATACAACTGTGTTTGTTAGACCATGGTGTTTTTAATTTGGCATCCTGAGACTGGGGAGCTAGACCAAATCAAAACTGGCAAGCGTTATTAATGTACTTTTAACAAGCTTTGCTTACTCACTGACTGCAATAAATATTCTTTTTCGACAAAGTTCTCTATCCCCGAATTCCCAGATATTTTCCGTAGGATTATAGCCAGGGGCTATAGTAGATTGCTACTACTTTGCTCCTACTGACCGCTACCGGTGCGCTGCGGACGCGGCTATAGTTATGTTGTGTGCACAGCCCAAATAACTAGAGAGGATCTAGTGTGTTTTTGCTTCTGTGGATGCACAGGAAGTAAAAATGTGCTGAAATCTCACAAAGGGACGCGCATGGGACTTTGGTGATTTTTGCTTCCACGCATGCATGGAATAGAAAATCACCAAAATCTCACACATGCCTGCATCCCCTGCCAAGATGCACACAAAGCAAAGAATACGAAAAAAGATGGCGGTGTCGCATGAAATTTGCGCAATCTGGCGGCCACTATTCACTGGGCTGTGGAGAAGCAGCTCAACCCTTTAAACAAAATAAGACTCCAATCTACACTTCTAACATAAAATGCCATGTCACCAAATTCTATTCTTCTTGGAGCATTTGAGAAAGCGTACAGTCAGTGTGCCCAGACCATGACTGTGCCAGTAGCAACCCACTACTGATTGTAGCTGACAGAGCTCAACGAGGTAGCTCCATGGCACAGATAATGCATGAGCTCTGGTTGAAAGTTGTGCTTTTTATGCTCTGCTTCAACTGACAATGAACCAAGAACATTAACATCCAGAGTGGCTGGTAGAGTGGAAGGTGGCTGTTCTTTGAGGATGTTAATTGATTCCAGTGGGAGGGTTTTTAATTAAGCAGTTCCCTTTTTTTAAATACCGGCCTAAGGGGAAGGAGTAAAGTTGTAAGTTCCGGTTTTTCCTCATCACATCCCAGGCTCACCCCATTTATTTGCATTTTCCCACCTACCAAGAAGAGCTCTACCAGTTCAACTGATCATTGCCAGGAGTGATGCTGATAACAGTAGGCGGTGAGGCAACCAACCGGACACAACAAACATGCTCCCTGGAAGATTTCAGAAGTAATAACTTTTCACATGAATTCTTGTCACAATCTTTCAGCATCCTGAAAATGGCATCTCCCCAATCAGTCAGCAATGAGTATAGTTTTACACTTGCAGAATTTAATGGGAATAAAAGCCTGCAGATTTTCCGGTATGGAAACCCCTTGTCATGCTAAATACTAGAGCAGGGGAATCCAGAGCATTGAGGCAGCTGTATCTCTTGAAAGTCTGCATAGCATCTTGGAGGCCCTTGACCAACTATCAAAACATTTGCATAGATGCACTGAAAACTCTTCCACTGGTTCTGCTGCTAAAGATCCTATCCACAATCTGAAGTTAGTTGGGGGAAAGATCAAAAGCAACATGAGAAAATATTATTTTACTGAAAGAGTAGTAGATCCTTGGAACAAACTTCCAGCAGACGTGGTTGGTAAATCCACAGTAACTGAATTTAAACATGCCTGGGATAAACATATATCCACCCTAAGATAAAATACAGAAAATAGTATAAGGACAGACTAGATGGACCATGAGGTCTTTTTCTGCCGTAAGTCTTCTATGTTTCTATGTTTCTCTTACTTACAGAGTCTTGCCAAATGCATTAGTGCAATATCTGTTTTGGATAAATCCTTTTTGTGCCTTGGATTCTTGAAGACTACATGGAGAAGGCCTTGCGATTATAGCAACGGTGGCGCAGTGGTTGGAATGCAGTACTGCAGTCCACTTCTGCTGCCTGCCAGCTGCCTGCAATCTGGCAGTTCAAATCTGGGTCCTCATTTTACCCACCTCGGAAGGATGGAAGGCTGAATCAACCTTGAGCCTGGTGAAAGGTTGATTCAGCCTTCCATCCTTCGAGGTGGGTAAAAGGAGGACCCTGATTGTTGGGGGCAATATGCTGACTCTGTAAACTGCTTAGAGAGGGCTGTAAAGTACTGTAAAGCGGTATATAAGTCCAAGTGCTATTGCTATTGGTATCTTGGCAAGCTTGTCATACAGTAAGTGGTATTTCCTTGCCCTCTCCTCTCAGGGAACTGGGAATCTAAGTAAGAGAGTTCGCTGGGGAGCATGTATCAGCAGAGTTGCCTCTATGGGGAGGAGGCAGTCTTGAAGTGGTTAAGAACCAATTCATATGTAGTGCTTTATTAGGTTAAAACTAGCTATAAATTGCACCACCTGGAAATGTAGTACCTGCAATATGGCTCCCCTTTAGATCGGTGTGGCAGTCACTGCTGTTGGAAGAAATGTCCATTTGGGTTCAGTTCAAAGTGGGAAGAAAGACACAGGAAACATGGAAGATGTTTGGAAAGGTGATTTAATGGTGGGCAGGACTACATGGGGTTTTTTGCACCTAGGCAAAATGAGCACGTGGGGGAGAGAGGCGGGGGGAGAGAGGCAGGGGGAGAGAGAGGAGAGAGAGAGGGAGAGGGAGAGAGAGACCCTTTCTTGAGCTCTGCACCTTGGAGCTTCCTGTTCCTGTGTATGAAATGTATTCTGATTGGTTGTCAGACTCCCATGGCACCATGTAGGTTGTCATGAGGCTTGGCTGAATCTTGCTTGGTGATGTAATCTTCCCCGGTGCCATGTCGTGAGAGGGGTAGAGGGCTAATCTTATTATGTCCTGAGGGTGTTGTAGATAAACTGGCCCAGCCTTTTGTCTTGTTGATAGGATGACCCAGTCTTTCTGGGGCCATTAACAAAGGTGGGGGCTGATTTCCAAGAGCATGTATCTCCTTTTCTTATCCAGGAAGGTATAATATTCTGCCTTTTTAATATTTCTTAGAGCATTTCATACTTCTAGGACCATGATGGCAAATCTATGGCACGGGTGCCACATGTGGCACATGGAGCCATATCTGCTGGCACGCGAGCCGTTATCCTAGCTCAGCTCCAACGTGCAAGTGTGTGTCAGCCAGATGATTTTTGGCTCACACAGAGGCTCTGAGAGGGCATTTTTGGTTTCCAGAGAGCCTCCAGGGGTATGGGGGAGGGCATTTTTACCCTCCCCTGGCTTCAGGGAATGAGGTGCTGCAAAGTCCCTGAGGGGAACGATGTCTCAGAGGGACTTAGAGCACCCCAGCCAGGTGGGTCACTCATGAACACCAATCCTAGAAAGAAGACTTGGACACATCTCTCTCTGGGTGATGTGACACAGTATTGAGCTGTGCACCTCCTTTCATTGGGGGAATATGCAAATGGGAATGATTACACATACATGTCAAGTGATATACAAACATCCAAAACATAACTCTAAAACATGACACAACTTCCGACTCCTTCCTATCTCCATATGGCACGTAACCAATTTCCACTGAGCAAATGTCTCTCATGGCCAATTTCCTGGGACCCTTTGTTGTTTAACACAGCTATCTCCTGTTTACCATAAAGCAAGGTCTTTTATCACAGCCTTTGTCCTGTTTACCCCAGGCAATGTAAATTGCATCCTTTGATCACACAATTCTCATCCTGCTGATGCATTCTTGTTATCCAAGGAGAGTTGCTGAACCGTTTTATGGCCAGTCATTTCCTTAAGCAGTTTCACCAGAAGTACAGACTTATCTTATGTGACTTTTATGTGCAGTCCTGTCCTGGCTAAATGGAATCAGAGTGTATAAGGCATATATGCTAGAAGTACAGATATATTAAAATCCTATCCTAACATTCATGCTATATTGGTCGGCTACAAGGGAAGCCTTTGGAGCCTGGGGAGGGTGAAACACGAGCCTACTGGGCCTACCCGAAGTTGGGAAAGAGGCCATTTCCAGCCTCCAGAGGGCCTCCAGGGGGTGGGGAAAGCTGTCTTTGTCCTCCCCAAACATTGAGTTATGGGTGTGGGCACTCACACATGTGCGATAGCATGTGCCATGCTTTTTCAGCACCTGAGGAAAAAATGGTTCGCCACCACTGTTTTAGGACCATGATGGTGAACCAGTGGCAAGTGTACCACAAGTGGCACACGGAGCCATATGGGAGGACATGCAACACGTTGCCTTATGTCAGCTCCAGCGCACATGCACATGCTGGCTAGCTGATTTTCAGCCTTGGGAAAGGCAGTTTCACTCTCTGAACACTTAAGGGAAGCCCCAGACTACCAAAAAACCTGCTCAATGTACTAACTGGAAGTTCAGAAAAGGCACTTCCATTTTGCTGTTGTGTTGGTTTTTGCACTCTGGAAGGTTCAGGGAAGCTTCTTGAAGGCCCAGAGTGCAATAAACAGCACAATGGGCAAACCGTAAGTGCGTTTTCTGAACTTCCGGTTTGCCTGTTGTGCTTTTTTTTTGCACTCTGTTTTCTGCCATCCGAACTGCCATTCAAAGCTTTGGTATATGCATGTACGTGATTTTTAACTATTTTTAAAAAATCTTTTATGTTGGGATTTGCCAGACTTCACACTGTATTTATTCAGTGGAGTTCCTGGATTTCATTTATTTATTTACCATTTTATTATTGTATTGAACTATAACATTGGTGTGTGTTTTTGTGGTTTGCTAGTGATGCTCATCCACCCCTGCTTTGAAGCTTGGGGGCAGGGCACACCTAGACTGATAGCTAACCTATCAACCGGTTAATCCACTTCCACCTTACACAACCAGAGGAAAGATAGGTATAAAGTGCTTCACCCTGAGGTCATTTCTGCCTTATATGTTCATTGCTCACTGAGCATCAGATAATATACAATTCAGTCATCACAGATTATTCACCAAAGCCAGATGTTTTATTCTTATTGACATCTGCTCACAACCTTCATTAGGTGACAACTTCCAACGTTTGTAATTTTGTACAGCCCTGGACAGAAATGGGCATTTTCATCCGTATCAAAAAGTGGTGTTAGCTGGGCTGACTGACATATTTGAACATTGGAATGCAACCATGGATCTTGATATACCAGAAACATCTTAACCCCAATTTCCAAAAATAAGTACTTTCAGTGTAGGCAAGGGACCAGAAAAAAGGATATAAAAAGGTGCCTCAGCTCTCTCTCTCTCTCTCTCTGTATGTGTGTGTGTATACTGCTCAAAAAAATAAAGGAATAATATTATTAATAAAATTATTATTATTATTATATTTATTTATTTATTTATTAGATTTGTATGCTGTCCCTCTCTGAAGACTCGGAGCAATACCATAACAATAACAATAATAATACAATACAATACAATACAGCACAACACAACACAACACAATATAATATAATATATAATAATATAAAAAACCCTCAAAATATTACACGGGGGAAAACCCGAACTCAGAACAATCTACATACATATACCCATGAAAATCTACGAAAACTAATATATATATGCAGTGAAGGACTACCAAATATTTTACTACCACAATATGGGCGTGGCTTATGCAGGATGCCCTGCATTTTCTTTCAACATCTTTCAGTGCAAATTGGGTGCTCTGGGGTGGAGCTCCATTTTCGCTACCCCACTGGGTAGCAACCCCCCCTGTATATATATGTGTGTGTGTGTATTCACACACACACACACACACACACACACACACACAGAGCTGAGGCACTGTTTTACATTCATAGTTTCATATACATGTATGTGTGTGTGTGTATTATATGTGTGTGTGTGTGTGTATTCACAGAGAGAGAGAGGGAAAGAGAGAAAGAGAGAGAGAGAGAAAGAGAGAGAGAGAGAGAGTTGAGGCACTGTTTTACATTCATAGTTTCATATATGTGTGTGTGTTTGTGTTTGTGTATGTTTATGTATTTATGTGTATATATGTATATATATATGTGCATGTGTATGCACGCACACATATTATATTTGCACATCTTTTAAAGACATTCAATATTGTGCTCCAAAGTTTTCCCAGGGTGTCTGATGATGGCGTCATCTTATATAAAAAGACAGGACAAGAATATCTGCATGACAATTATCAGAAAAAAACAGTTTTTGGACATGCAATTGTGTAACTGTAGCTTGAACATTAACATGCTTTGCTCTGTTCTTAAGCAACGAAGGAAGCCAGAGAATAAGAAACTGCCTTAAAGGATTGTCTAGACTTGTAGAAATGGCTTGCTTTACTTCCCTCAGAATTCAAATGAGGCTTGAAAGGAATACTTAACCTTCATGGAAATTAAATTGCTTGACTGGTCTATCTGGTCTGCTAGAGGTGGAATGCATAGACTGGATTGGTAAAATTTCAGGCAACTTGTAATAAAATGGACAGTTATTCTGATCATCAGTAAAATTATTCCTGAATTCTAAATCTCATGAGAGGAACAAAACTTGGGGTGACCAGGAATGACTGTGTGTGAGAGAGAGAGTGGGGGGAGGGAGGGAGGGAGGGAGGGGAGAACTCTATTCAGGTCATAAAAATGCATTCTTGGATTGCAGAATTTCTTTGAAGGCATGTGCCTTATAGACCAGTATCCATTAAATCTTGAAGTGTTGTCTGTCTCTGACTTCAAGTTTAAACAAAAGTATAAGCAAGCTGTACCCTCTACTTTGCATATATTTTTGTTATTTAAGATCAAATAATAATCCATAATTTACACACAAGGGATCTCATAAAAAAACGGGGCGTGGACTTCTCTGTCTCTGTGAAGTCAAATAAAAAAGTTAGAAAACTTTTTTGGAAGAAGAGTATTAAATTTATTTATTTTTATTTTATTTTATTAATTGGATTTATATGCTGCCCCTCTCCAAGGACTCGGGGCGGCTTATGTAATAAGCCGTAAATGTAACGATATAAGCAGGGATGGGCTTTAGCCGAAATGCTAAATTGGGCTCCCCGCGGCGTCTCGCAAGGGCTTGCGGGGCCAGCGCGATTTTGTTTCTGCACCGGTGGAGATAGCAAAATTGTGCACGGAGCCGCAGGTGTGCCCGTGTTTCAGCGAGGTTTTTTTGCTTCCGCGCATGCTGAAACACAGGCTAGCAGCCCACCCCTGGATATAAGGTATTTTACTGTTGGTATACAGGCAGTCTTGACTTACCAACTACTTTGTCTAATGACCATTTGAATTTATGTCACTTCTTGCATTTATGATCCTGGCAATACTTTGCAATCACCACTCACGTGTTTCATAACTAACTGCCCCCAAGCAGAATTAATGGATAATATGGAAGTGAAATAACAAGTCATGAGCATGTGACATTTCCTTTAACTATGGCATTGATTCATTTAATGATGGGAGTCAAAGTGACTCATAATTCTGGTACATTCATGTTATGTTTTACTTAGTGACTGCAATGTTTAGTGATGGAGTTGTTGATCCAAGATGTAGTGAGTAGCAATAGCATTTAGACTTATATACTGCTTCACAGTGCTTTACAGCCCTCTCTAAGTGGTTTACAGAGAGTAAACATATTGCCCCCAACAATCTGGGTCCTCATTTTACCGACCTTGGATGGATATAAGGTTGAGTCAAGCTTGAGCCTACTGAAATTTGATCTGCCAAACTTCTGGCAGCTGGTAATCAGCAGAAGTAGCTTGCAGTACTGCACTCTAACCACTGCACCACTGAGGCTCTTGCAAGGAGTAATCAAGGACTGCCATATTACCCCTGTATTGATTGCTAAAATTTGTGTTCTAAAAATGGTTGAAAACGCAATAGTTAGATGGTATCAGAGCCGGGGTGGCGCAGCAGGTAGAGTGCTGTACTGCAGGCCACTGAAGCTGACTGTAGATCTGAAGGTCAGCGGTTCAAATCTCATCACAAGCTCAAGGTTGACTCAGCCTTCCATCCTTACGAGGTGGGTAAAATGAGGACCCGGATTGTGGGGGCAATACACTGGCTCTGTTAAAAAATGCTATTGCTAACATGTTATAAGCCGCCCTGAGTCTAAGGAGAAGGGCGGCATAAAAATTGAATAAACAAACAACTAACTAACTAACTAACTAACTAACTAACTAACTAACTAACTAACTAACTAAATAAACAAACAAATAAATAAATAAATAAATAAATCATTCTTCTATGTTTGGTTGCATGGTTGTAAACCTGAATTTTGGAGAATGAATAGAATGAAACAAAATTTTAATAGCTGAATTTCCTTTCTAACTT
The DNA here is from genome assembly GCF_031021105.1 of Erythrolamprus reginae. Taxonomy (NCBI): domain Eukaryota; kingdom Metazoa; phylum Chordata; class Lepidosauria; order Squamata; family Dipsadidae; genus Erythrolamprus; species Erythrolamprus reginae. The sequence goes on from NC_091950.1 coordinate 281,983,926, forward strand.
CCTTACAATCAGTTCCTTACAACCAGTACAGCACTGGAGAGAACCTGGAGTCTTCTCATCCAGCTCCCTGTTCAAGCAGGAGACCTATAACCGTGATGGTGAACCTATGGCACGCATGCCACAGGTGGCACATGGAGCCATATCTTAGGGCATATGAGACGTTGCCCTGCCAGCTCCAGCAAACATGTGCATGCCAGCCAGGTGGTTTTCAACCTTCCAGAGAAGGGACACCATTTTCCTAAGGCTTCACGAAAGCCTCCTCAAAAGCTGTGCGCATGTGCTGAGTGGTAGAGTGCCAGAGTTGGGCTGCCCACCAGACGGACAAAGCGAGGCAATGTCAGCCATTTCCTGGTGCCAGAGCCGAAAAGGCCCAGCAGAGCATCTATTTATTTATTTATTTGTTTGTTTGTCTGTCTGTCTGTCTGTCTGTCTACCTACCTACCTACCTACCTATTTATTTATTTATTAGATTTGTATGCCGCCCCTCTCTGTAGACTCGGGTTGGCTCACAACAACAATAAAACAATTCATGACAAATCTAATAATTTAAAAACATTAAAAAACCCCATTATTAAGCAGACATACACACAAACATACCATACATAAATTGTATAGGCCCAGGGGAGATGCCTCAATTCCCCCATGCCTGGCGGCAAAGGTGGGTTTTAAGGAGTTTACGAAAGGCAAGGAGAGTGGGGGCAGTTCTAATCTCCTGGGGGAGCTGGTTCCAGAGAGTCGGGGCCGCCACAGAGAAGGCTATGAAGGCACACCAAAAGTAAGGGGTTGAGACGTCAACAGGACTGGAATCGGTCTGTGAGGAGTGACTGGCAAACTCCATTTTGGCTGAAATGAGGGGTGTTCATTGGGGTCTGGGTTTTTGGAAGGGGAGCTTGATCAAAACGGTGGAGGTGCAAAGTCAACTGCAGATGGCATGGTGGGGAAGAAAGGCAGCTGCATAATCCCAGGAAGATGCATAATCCCAGGAAAAAATGCAGCTGCCTTAAACAATTGCAAACAGATGCAGCTCTCCTTTCTCTATGCTCTCCTATATATATATATATATATATATATATATATATATATATATATATATATATATATATATATATATATATATATATATGTTTTTTCTTATGTCGGATCACCCTGGTATATTTTTAAGGAACGTCACAGCTCCTTTTTTTTGCCTATAGGCCCAACCTAGGGCCACTGCAAGGCAGTAATATATTTATAGCCGACAAACTATATTTTGTATGTGTTAAATGTTTTTTAGCTGGAATTTTAAAATTAAGGGAGACCAGGATAGATCTATTTCGGCCTTATTAGGCCTCATCAGCTGGCCACACCCATTCTTTTACTGGGATTCGATCTGGGAAGCTTCTGCATTGTAAAGCAGAGAGCTAGCAATTAGACCCATCCGATCTGAATCCTCCCAGCTCTGTACCAGGGAGGGGTATATGTTTTTTCTTATGTCGGATCACCCTGGTATATTTTTTTTAAAAAAAAAAATATACCAGGGTGATCCGACATAAGAAAAAACATATACCCCTCCCTGGTACAGAGCTGGGAGGATTCAGATCGGATGTC